>NW_004444295.1:322371-344564 GCF_000243295.1 Trichechus manatus latirostris | reverse complement strand
TCTAGGGGTTGTTAACCAATGTCTTAAAACAATATGTGTACTGACTGTTTAATGAGAAAATATTTGTTCTGTAAACCTTCACCTAAAGTACAATAAAATTTTTTTTTTTTTTAAAGTGAAAGATGTCACTTTGACAAGGAAGGTGAGCCTGACACAAGCCTGGCTTGGCAGTCCCACCAAAAGACCACGCCTCAGAGCTGGGGAGCCTTTCTAGAGTCAAAGAACATCAGTAATCAGGAAGTAGGGAAAACACAACTGTTAGCACCCGGGCCTGGGAAGAAAGGGTCCCCAAAACCCTGAGTTGCCAGGACCTTAGCTGGCTGAAAAACAACCAGATACAGACTAGCACAGCCAGAATCCCTCCAGCCTTGGCTGTGGGTAGGCTGAACTTTCTGGTGTGTCCCTGTGCCAAGAGGCATGAGATGCAGGTGAAGGTGTCAGTCACACCTGAGCAAGTATGTGGGGCCAAGCATAGCTCTGGTGGCTCAGGGAAGCTGACAGGTAAGGGAGATGAGGAACTGGGTCTGTGTTCCTTGAACAATCTGGAGGAAGATGACAGATCCCCTCTTGTAGTAGGGCTTCCCAGCCACACCCGTTGTCTCTTCTGTCACAGGAGGCCTCAGGACCCCAAAGAGAGAATGGATTAGCTTTCCTCTGGTGTGTCTCATCTCTTGGTTCTGATTCCCCCCTTCCCAGGCAGGCTTGTTGCCACTTCTGTCGGAATGGGAGAAGCAAGGCAGTGGTTGAGGTCAGACAAGTGACAGGGGAGGGAACTTCATTGCTCTTTATAGCTCCATAATATTGTCTGTATCTATATGTCATGTTTTCAATATCCAGTCATCTTTTGATGGACACTTGAGTTGTTTCCATCTTTTTGATTCAGTGAATAATCCTGCAGTAAATGTCAGTGCCCAAGTATCTGTTTTCTTACTTTCAGTTATTTTTTGTATATGCCTAGGAGTAGAATTACAGGGTCATATGCATTTGAATTGTGGTGTTGATGAAGAATATTTAATATACCATGGACCGTCAAAAGAACGAAAAGGACTGTCTTGGAGGAAGTACAACCAGAATGCACCATAGAAGCACGGAGAGTGAGACTACAGCTTACGTACTTTGGACATGTTGTCAGGAGGGATCAGTCCCTGGAGAAGGACATCATGCTTGGTAAAGTACAGGGACAGCGAGAAAGAGGAAGACCCAGGACGGGATGGATTGACATAGTGGCTGCAACAGTGGACTCAAGCATAACAAGGTTTGTGAGGATAGCACCGGACTGGGCTGTGTTTCATTCTGTAGTGCATAGAGTCGCTGTGAGCCGGAACCAACTCAATGGCACCTAACAACAACAACATCATGGTATTTCTATGTTAAATTATTTGACGAGCCACCAAATTGTATTCTACAGTGGCTGCAGCACTTCATAGACCCAGTAGCAATGGACAAGGCTTCCAGTTTCTCCCCATCCTCACCAACCCTTTTTGGTTTGCTTGTTTATTTTTGTGTTTTTCTGGCAATAGCTATCATTGTGGTGTGGAGTGATACCTCTTTGTGACTTTGATTTGCATTTCCCAAGTGACTGATGATGTTGAGCATCTTTTCATGTGCTTACTGGCCATTTGTATATTTTCTTTGGAATAATGTCTATTGATATCTTTTGCCCATTTTTTAATTTGGGTTGTTTGTTTTTTTGTGTTTAGTTCTAGGCACTCTTTGTATTTCAGGATATGAAGCCCTTAAGCAGTGTAGAGATTCCAAGTATGTTCTCACAATCAGTAGTGTCTTCATTTTCTTGATAGTGCTCATTGATGCACAAAAGATTTAAATTTTAACCGAAAGAAATTTATCTGTTTCTTGTGTCGTATCTATGAAGATGTGGGGAAAAAAGTCCTGAAATATAACCCTGATATTTACTTCTAAGTGTTTTATGGTATTAGCCCTTGTATTTAGGTCAATGATCCATTTAGACTTAGTTTTTGTATATGGTGTAGAGTATGTGTCCAACTTCATGCTTTTCCTTGTGGAGATCCAGTTGTCCCAGCGTCATTTGTTGAAGAGAGTATTCTTTGCACATTGAACGGACTTGGCATCATTGATGAAACAAATTGGGCAAAGATGTACATGGTCATTTCTGGACCCTCAATTCTGTTTCTTTGGAGTCTATGTCTACCCTTATGCCAGTACCAGACTGCTTTGTTTACTGCATGTTTGTAGCACTATTTTAAATCTTGAAGTTTGAGTCCCATACTTTGTTCTTCTTTTCCAAGATTGCTTTGTATCTTCAGAGCCCTTTGTGTTTGCAGTATATAAATTATACAGTATATAAATCTATGTGGTAGATTTTCTTGAGTTCCTGTGTGTTTGTTTTTCTCTGTTTTATTTAATTTGTAAGAGGTAGGAGATGGATCCTGAGATTTAGGAGAGAGGAATAGGAGAGTCTCAGCATCTTGCCCCAGGAATGAAAATCCCACACCAGGACTTACGAAGGAAATTGCTGGAAGGGCTGTTGATTCACAGAGCTGGGAGATCTGGGGCCAGTACTTTTGTTTTTGTTTTTTTTTTTTTTTTTGACGTCTATGTCATACTATGAAGAGACAAATTTACCACGAAGAATCAATCCTCTCCTGATGGAGAGAAGTGAAGCATGCTCAGCTGTGCCCGTGTTGCTGTCAGGAGCACAAGGAAGATCAAGGAAGCAGAGTCAAGGGCATCACAGTTTTGGGAGATAGGCAGGGCAGGTGTGTTCTCTGGATGAAGCTACTTTTGTCAACATCGCAGTGCTCATCAATAGTATGTAGATCTCTTTTTATAATGAGAACTCCCCATAACCCATTTAATGAGACCGTGGGTAGAGAGGTCACACCACAAAGGCAGATGCCAGTCCCCTTCCTGTTCACAAATGAAAGAAGTTCTCAGGGACTTCTGCCCAGCTCTATCCTGTGGCCTCTGAATGGTGCCTGCCGAAATCAGTACTGAGTCTGAAGCTATTCCTGACTAAGTATCTGAAAGATAACCGTGGGGTGATGGAGAATCTGAATCTGTGGTCTAGATGTTGGTTGAGATGATGGTTCCACCACGGTGTTTAAAATTTCCAGAGCTCACTAAACTGTAAATTGAAATAGGTGAGTTTCATTGCATGGAAATTATACTTTAGAGAAACTGAGTTTAGCAGAAAGAATTCTTCTTTTTCTTTTTAACTGTATTGGTGCCTGATTTGTAACAGTAAAAGACTGTAAGATTTAAGGCCATTTGATGTCCCTGACACAGAAGATTAAGGAGCTGGCTGGTGATTGAAAGGGTGGGAGTTTGAGTCCATGCAGAGGCTCCTAGGAATACATGCCTGGTGATCACCTTTGAAAATTCAACCCTATGGAGCACAGTTCTGTTGTGAAATGCATGGAGTCACCATTAGTTACAGTTCACTTGACAGCACTGGTTTGGTTTTTCTTTTGGAACCAGCCTGGCTTCCTCTTACTGACTCCGTGACCTTGGATGAATTGTTCCCCATATGTACAATGGGAATGACCTCTAAATCATGAGATAGTTTTGACTTTTAACTATGTCCGTAACCACCACTGAGCAATATCTCACATGAATCATATTCAGCAAATGATAGCAGATCTAAATATTACTGTTGTTTTATGTTAATGTCCTAGTCCAAGTGAAGACAAGGACACTCTTCCTTCCTTTAGAAAAGCACAGTCTACATTGAATAAGAACACTGGAACAGTGACATGCAGTGCATGGTGAGGGTGCTGTGACCAGGCAAAGCGAAAGTGAAGCTGGCACAGTCTCAGGAATAGAAATTGGTAACCCCAGGGACTTCCTTGACGTCTCTACTCATCCAGACCTGAGCCTACTCCAGTATCCTTACAGAACCTTCTCCAGACCACTCCAGCCTTCCCAGGTTGAGTACTGTCACAGAATAAATAGCAGAAACCTTCACTGATACTCTATTCGGGAAAAGCATATTCCATACACTATCTCTCCTCTTGCAAGAGCTTTCCAAATAAAATGTGATTATGCATACCTTACATATAAGAAAGCTGATGCTCAGACACTGTAGGTCACTCAGCCAGCAAGTGACAGAGCTGAGATTGAAACTCTGCTCTGGCTGACCCTAAATCCAGCCTTTCCATGGCCTCTTTCCTCTTTCTTCCTCCCAGCACATTGTTCACTTGCACCTTCTGTGGCCAACACTCAGTTTTAGGTGTGTGGAAGGGAAGGCATTCTGCAAGTTGATGAAGGAGTGTTATGAGGTTTAGAGAAAATCAGGGAAAGTTTGTACAAGGCCACACCAACCACAGAAAAGGAACCAGACCATCAGCCTAGGGTCCGCGATGTGTCCCTTTGGGCGATCCTAAAGACCTGGTTACGCATTGCCACCAACTGTGTCCCACTATGGAACCAAGCCCTATTGACTGCCACCCTGCATTCTATCTTGGGACCAGGAGAGTGACATACTCTCCCTTCCCAGTGCCCACATTGCATGGCATCAACACAAACTGTGGACTGGTGACAGCAGAGGTCTATTGATAGCGAGGACAGGCACAGCCCCAAGCCTGGTATACATCTCAACCCATCTTTGCTCCACTTGAGCTTTGTTACTATGTAAGGTGGTATTCTCTTGGTGAGGAAACTATTTTCCATGTAAATGTAAACCTAAATCTACAACTGTGAAATCCAAGAATTTCAGTCATTGGTTGGGAAGGAAAGGAGGTATTGCTTGTGTGATGCTCTTTGGATGATCTGTAAAGCTCCTGAGATAGTCCCCATGGCAACAGCACAGTGGACCTCATCAATCCAATTGGACAGGAGTCTTTCCTGCACAGAAATGTGGCAAAGAGACTTCATATCCTCCCCACCTAATGTCAGATCTCACATACACATGAGCTAAAGACCTCCTCTCAAACATCAGCCCCTTCCCTTTTATTTTGTGCTCATTAGAATAAAAAAATAACCGACTAACAAATTCCATATTTCATACTCCCAGTGAGGCCTTTTGATGTCATCTTCGTGTTTTCCTAATGTCAGTCTAACATCAACCCTTCCTCACAGGATGAGCAGGAAGATTGTGTGAGTTACTAGGAGAGGTAAAACACCTGGAAGAGCATAGAGCACAGATTAAGTATGTGAAATTCCATGATTTCTAGACTAATACGTTACACTGTCAATTTTCAAATATTCTCCTTTACTATTTTGAACACTTTTTGGTTCATATGTTAAATGTTGGATAATTAATTTTCTGTGTCTGAAGTATGTTGGCACCAGAGAAATGTTGAAATATTTCTTCATATTTTTTCTCTCCATTGTACCTACACTTCTCCTTTCCCGCGACTGACACAAATCCTCTGCAAGTAGATTTACAGCTCATTGAATAGGATTCTCCTATGATTTGTTGCAATGTAAACTGCTCTCAGTGATAGGAATGCAAAGGCTATTGAAAGCCCAAAAAATAAAAAACTAAAAATAATAATTTTTCAAAGAGATATAATTTCTGGCAGTAAGGTATTGCTCACTGAACCCTGAAAACAAAGTTGTTTGGATTTAACTATAAACTTTGGGGAGACAGCATGAGTATCCATTGAAGTATGTGTATGTGTGTGCCTATGTGTGTGTGAGAGAGATTGGAAACACTATGGTGTTTTCAATTGACTGATATGCGTGGGAAAGCTGGACGATAAATAAGAAAGACTGAAGAAGCATTGACGCCTTTGAACTGTGTTGTTGATGAAAAATATTGAATATACCATGGACTGCCAAAAGAATGAACAAATCAGTCTTGGAAGAAGTACAACCAGAATGCTCCTTAGAAGCAAGGATGGCGATAGTACATCTCACATACTTTGGACAGGTTATCAGGAGGGATCAGTCCCTGCAGAAGGACATCATGCTTGGTAAAGTAGAGGGTCAACGAAAAGAGGAAGACACTCAACGAGATGGATTGACACAGTGGCTGCAACAATGGGGTCAAGTGTAACAACGATTGTGAAGATGGCGCACGACCCGGCGGTGTTTCATTATGTTGTCCATTGGGTCACTATGAGTCAGAAATGACTTGACAGCACCTAGCAGCAACATCGACATTATTACAGAGAAAAGAGTTCTCCAGTTACAAAAACTTCCTCTGTTGCTGGTCATCATTGGGGAATACTCAGCTCTTTAAATCACAAATCCAGATCTTGTTGCTTTCCCAGAAAAGAGCTCTGAAACCAGACCAAGAGGAAGTTCCTTCATGGAGAGTAAATATTTGTCATGGAATACATCAAACCGGAAGCAGCTCAGCACTGTTGGTGTCATGGACATGAGGTTGCTCAGTGCCTTCCAGGTGCTTATGAGGAAGTATATGAGTAGACGGACCTTTTGTCAGACCCTACTCTGCAGGCTGGTGAGTACATTTCAGGGTTCTTCAGAATACTGACATGGGGACAGCACCAGTGTTTTAATTCTAGGGCTGCTAAAACAGAAATACCACAAATGGATGGCTTCAACAAACAGAAGTTTATTCTCTCACAGTCTAATAGGCTAAAAGTCCAAATTCAGGGCATCAGTTCAGGGGAAGGTTTCTCTCTCTGTCGTCTCTGCAAGAAGACCTTGTCATCAATCTTCCCTTCTCTGCACAGGAACTTTGGGTCCAAAGGATGCGCTCTGCACCCGGCGGTACTTTCTTGGTGGTGTGAGGCCCCCATGTATCTGTGATTGTTTCTCCCTTTTATATCTCAGAGGAGATTGACTTAAAACACAACCTGATCTTGTAGATTGAGTCCTGCCTCTTTAACATAACTGTCACTAATCCCACGTCATTAACATCATAGAGGTAGTTTTACAACACACAGGAAAATCACGAGGTGAAAAAATGATGGACAGTCACACAGTACTGGGAATGATGGACTAGCAAAGTTGACACACATATATTGGGTACACGATTCAATCCATAATAACCAGACTCTTATTTCTGGGAAATGTTCAACCAAACACAGGTGCTGATGGCACATAACAGGCAGGTGATGAAGACATGAGAGGTAACACCTGAACTTCCAAACTGTAAATGTGATGATTCCCTTCATTGACTGAGGGCCCAGTGCATGGCAGGGGCTGGAGCAAATTCCCTTCAAGCATGACACCTTTAATATCCCAAACACCCTGAGAGGTGGACAGTGTTGCAGCTATTTTCCCAGTGGAGACCCTGAAATGCGGAGGAGTTACAGGACTTTTCTAAAGTCAAACACCAGTGAATGGAGGAGCCAGGCCTCTGACCTTCATCCACCAAATGGTCTTTCGATGTTTGATGTGTACATTCCTCTAAATACCAGGGATACACCAGTATTGGGGGTTAAACTAAGGAGGACCCTCTGTGAAGTACCTGCATGGTGTTGGCCAGGAACCTTCTGGGACACAGCATTCCAGAAAACACATAGGTACTTGGAACAAAATCAGACCTTAGAACTTGGAGTAGAAAATATTGGGCTGGGAGGGAACACTGGTGAGTTCCACTGAGTTTCCAAGTTGAGAATCAGAACTACTAAGAGGAATGGGCAGAGAGGTCAGGCCTTGGACACCTAGATCTGAAGAGATAAGCAGAGATTGGAGGGCAAGGACTTGACAATTCTGAGGAAAGAGCAGAGGTGCCCTCTCCCCTCATTCTCATCTCTTCATCTTGATGTTTTCCCCCAAAAGATTCTTCCTTGCCGAGGTATCCATCCAGACCCTGTTAGGAATTTCTCAGCACCTGAGCAACTCACAGGGACAAAATGCCACACCACAGGAAGACCCACTGCTCTGAACATGGGGTCTATGCAAGTACCCAAGCAGAAGGATGACTGATGCTTCAGTCCTTCTCAGCCCTTCCTACCCTGCTCACATCTAGCCCTGCACACTCCAGGCATCCCAGGTCTGCTGTAAACCTCATCATATCTCTGCTTTTCCTGGGCTTTGTTGTTGTTGTGTAAGGTAGGTTTCCTCTTGTTTTTAAGGAACTAGTTTATCTGTAAGTATAAGGCTGAATGTACATCGATTTAACCCTAGAATTTCAGACATCATTTGGGAAGGGAAGGGAAGAGTGCTTACAGGATGCTCCTTGAAAGATCCCAAAGTCACCTGAGGTCAGTTCCCTTGACCACAGCAGGATGGACCTTCCCAATCCAGTTGGATAAGACTCTTTCCTGCACAGAAATAAGTCAAAGGAACTTCCTATCTTCCCTGCCTACTTTCATAGCTCATATACACACTATTGAAAGGACTCCTCATAAATATATTTTCAGCAAATTTCGTCTCCTTCTGTCCTCATCAAGATTCAGAAATAGCAGACAACTATTGATTTTTTAATAGTCCTCCTGAGAGTTAATGATGCCATTTTCTAGATTAATGCAGAGAAACAGAGAGCCACGTCCCCAAGAAGCCAAGCCTTCATCCTATCAGATCAAATCAACTACACAGGAAAAGCTCTTGGTATGCTGAGGATCATTTAAGATCTGTTGTCCTCCATCTTTCTAGGAAATAGAAATAAAGTACCTTAAAGAAAGTACAGTCTCCGGGCTCAATTATAGAAATATTAGTTAATGGCCAAGAAGGCTGAAAGGTTGAAATGCAAATTCCATTAATAGATTGTTAAGAGATAGAGATAAAGATAGGATCCCCACAGAAAGCTCCCCAAAGCAAGCCAGGACTTGTGAAAAACGGATGATGAAAGTAATCGCTGGGATTTGTCAGTGACCTGTGAGAGGCCAAAGCCAGACTGTCCCCAAGAGCATTCTGAGGACATCAGTTAAAACTGGAGGACAGAACTAGGTCAGTCACATGTGGATCTGGATAACAGGCGACACCTGTATCTTTTTCTTTAGACAGCAGTAGAGGAGAACAAGATGAACGAAGCAATGAGAATTTCTTCCAACAAAACTATCTTTAATCCCAATTTACAGAGATTTGTTCTCTAAAGTAAAGCTAGTGTTCTTCATTTCCCATCATGGAAGTACATGTGCACCCTGCCCAGCCTTTGGCTTCTCTCTCTGCCCTCATAGTATGTGTAGAACAGCCAAGAAATACCAGTAGGATAGGGGAGGAGCAGTAACCTAATGAGTAGGGGGTGTAGTTGAGAATCCAAAGCTATTGAGTGTCCCCAGCTTGAGGGTCTCAACATGGAAGAGGAGAGTTCGCTATTGGCTACAATGACGATTCTTCCTTTTCTCAAGTGTTGAAGGGTCACACTTTCTTTTTAGAGGCAGTGAGGGTTCGACCTCACCCACACCCAAGTGTTGCTTCCCAGAAACTCCAAGGTGTTCAGCCTCTGAGTAGGGCCTCTTGGCAGGAAGTGACGGGGCTCTAACTTGAGCTGGGATCTTAGACTTGGCAGCTTTATGTCCAGGTTGGCTAAGACTCACTGTCTCAGGAGATGGGGGTTGGGATGCACCCCAGGTGCCCCGAACTCCATGGTGCAGAATGCTGGAGGCAGGCAGAGGATTGTTGGAAAGACTCCAGGGCAGTAGTCTTTGTTGAGGCGCCAAGAGAAAGGCAAGGCTGGGGAGTTCCTCCTCTTCTTCTTCGCTGGACCTTTCTCCTTTCCCAGGTGTTTCACTAGTAGGAGACGTTTCTAAGAACATTAAGTCTTCTCTGGTTCACAATCTAGGGGAAGTGCAACTAGGACCCTGTAAGTTCAGACTTAGGTTTCTGTGACTTTGGACTCCACGTAAAGACAGCAAGTTCTTTTGACTTAGACAGCTCATCTGCATTCAGTGTTTTTGTGCTCATTTTCTCACTGATCCCTAGTTGGATGCCACGGTTATCTGTGCTGTCTGCATCTTCACTGGTCCCAGACTCTGTACAAAGTGACTCCATGGGTGGCACACCATAAGTTGGGGGTGCTTCCACACCCACTTTTCCTTTCAATTCCAGCAATCGCTTCTCTACTAGCTGCAAGGAAGGAAAATGGATAATTATTGATTCTGTACAGATTGTGAGGACACTTGGCTGAGCATGTGGTGGAAACCATGGTATTGGGGCAGGATTCAGGGAAATCACTCAACATGAGTGTGGTTCAGTAACCAGTACTGCATCTATCCCTGTTCATCCTTTTGTGTGGTTTTCCCGACCTGGATTACTTACCACTTCTCCTCTCGGCCACTCCATTGTTCTGCATCTGCTCCCACACCTGGAGCTGTCCTTCCCCAGAAGCCATGCCAGCCAAGGCACTGTTGCATTAGATGAAATCCTCTGGGTTTCATCTTATGATTCTCCCTTCCTCTTCTGGTTTACCTGGGTGAGAGTCAGTCCTTCTTCTTTCTCCAGCTCCTGCATTAAGGACATGCGATCTACCTGTGATTCTGGTGATAGTAACATTTCCAGAAATTGAGGGTGAATAACTGCTTCCACCTGATAATGGAAGGAGGAGGCATGTGAACATCCTTGACAAGGAGTAACCATGGATTTATAGGTTTTAGAAGACAGTCAATAATCCCCCTCTGAAATGTGCATCCAGCATTGTATTAAAACATCACCACCCCAACCTACACATAGGCACACACACACAAGCAAGAAATGGACACACACATTGTTCAGAGTGTAGGGAATTGAGCTGAATTACAATGTCCAGGGCCAAACTACAGATGTTTGGTTGCTGGAATTCCAAAAGTACAGAATCCACAGACATCATACCTCAAGTCCCAGCCCACCTTGGTAATAAATGCTTCCTGTGAACACAGCTTGTCTGTGTAGCTCAGGAGTCCCGGGTCTGAGTATATCCCATTCTCTTCCTGCTGTTGCTCATTTTCTTCTTGATATTTTCCATCTGGCTCTACAGTGGCTGAATGGGCAGCTCCAAAGAGACTTTCCATGATTTCAGCGTACTCGTTCACGGCTTTAGGAGGGATCTCATTGGGTCACTTGGGCTCCCAAGGGTCCTGGACTCTGTGTTGATGCTGCTTGGGGTGCTGTGCCTTAGGACCTCCCTTCTTTGGAATGAACCCTATAGGAAGGGTTGGAAAGAAGAAGATGAATTATAGCAGCAAATTCTAGCTCTTTCCACCTATTATGGATTGAGTTGTGTCCCCACAAAATGTGTGTTAATTTGGCTAGGCCATGATTCCCAGTATTGTGTGGTTGTCTATCATTTTTTGATCTGATGTGATTATCATATATGTTGTAAACCCTAACCTGTATGATATTAATGAGGCAGGATTAGAGGCAGTTGTCTAATCAGGCAGGATTCAGTCTACAGGATTAGATTGTGTCTTGAGCCAATCTCTTTTGACATATAAAAGAGAGAAGTCAACAGAGAGGAGAAGAACTTCATGCCACCAAGAAAGAGGCCCCCAGAAGGGAGCCTGTCCTTTGGGCTCGAGGGCCTTGTGGTGAGAAGCTTGTAGATGAGGGGAAGATTGATGACAACGACCTTCCCCCAGAACCAACAGTGTACCGGAAGCTGGTACACTGAATTTGGACTTTTCACCTCCTAGACTGTGAGGGAATAGATTTCTGTTTGTTAAGCCATCCACTTGTATTATTTCTGTTATAGCAACACTAGATAACTAAGTCACCACCCAACCACATGTTGTAAGGGCAGAATTTCGGAGACACTGCAATGGTTCCTGTGGGGTGCGCACACCTGAAGCCACAAGAACTGTGACAGGAGAAGATGTAAGAGGTTTAAGGTCCAAGAGAGTCATCCTGTGAGGAAACTTGGAACTACTGCTTTTTCAAGAAATCCTTTCATTGAGACCCACGTTTTAGGCTGATTAAATATTGGACCCCACCTTAGATAATCCATGGGAGACAGTAGTTATAAAACTTGACCATCTCACTACTAGTGTGTAATGAAGTGTAGCCGAGACCCCAGTCTTCTGGCAGGCCATGCTAATAGAAATAGCCGTTGCCCTGTCTGGAAAGGAAAGTACTACATGTGAAGACAATGCCTTCTTCCAAACATGGCCAGTCTTTACATATGTCCTTTGACCCCTGGCCCTTAGCTCCTGTTGAACTTGGTTATTCATACCTCGGTGCTGGTCAACCACAGCGGATGAAGGCCTGGGAGGTTCAAGATTCCGTAGAGCTGGAGGTGGCAAGCACACGGACGCATTCCTCTGCTGCAACTTTAGAATCTGTAACTCCTCCTCTGCCTCAAACTCCATGAACCTGACAAGGGTGAGGGAGGCACAGCCCATGCTGAGAAGAAGGCAAGGTGCACCAGGAGCCCCAGCACCAGTCAACTGCCGATTGTGGGGCAACAGAGAAAGCTGTGCCTTCAGTGACCTGTCAAGGTGCCGAGTAAGTCCATTTCCCAGGAGGGATTTGCTCTCTGTGGCACAAACAAGGTTTGAGGGCCCCTTACATGTTCACCTCATCATCCCTTCACCTGCCCCACAACTCATCATGACTTAGGAAGCTTGTGAAGGCAATCATCCATGCTTTCTTGGAAGACCCTCCTGACAGAGACATAGTGCTCGCTTCTTTTCCACACTCTTAGCACCTGATAGCACACCACAACACTGACGCTTGTTGACTTCAGTCAGACCTATGTGACACACAGCAGTAGCCCACTCCTGGACACCCTACTCCAAGCCTCTCCTGCCCTTGCCTAAAACAGAACAGTAGTGCTGACAGCCTGACCCTGGGATGGGATGAAGTTGATTGCAGATAACACCAAGGACTAGTTCCTAGATCCCTGGTCCTAGAAATTTTCTGAGAGTAGAGAGGGATCATTAGGGAAACAGAAGCCCTGTCCAGGTACACACCTCCTCCTCACAACATCTCCTGCATTTGTACCAACAAAGCCAGGCAACAGCCACTCTCAAAACACCCTCTTCACTCACAGCTCATCACTCACTCCCGACAGGGCCGGGATGCCATGAACTCACTTTCCTGCCATCTCGTAGAAGATCATCCGGTCAAAGTTGCCTTTGTGCTGCCAATCCTGCATGGACCGCCACAGTCCCTTCTCCAGGGTCATAGTGGGCTTCAGTTGGGCCAGGGATTGCAGGACTGGGCTAAAACCCCATGCATGTCAATAACTTTCTATGAGTACATATTCCATCCCCATCTTGACCCAACCCTTAGACATCCCCTTCCCATCATCACATCTATCTTGCTATTTGTCTGTGTCAAATCCACCTTCAGTGTTTTAGATTTCAAGTGCTTTTTCCTCCAGGATACCACTCACAGAGCATGAGAACTATAGTAAGATGCACTCCTGGGAAGGACAGTCTAAAGAAAAGAATGTGCTTTGAGTCCTCAGTAGGATTGTGGACAGAATGACCTGCCAGACCACCTTAAAATGTAGACTCTAAGATCAAGTCCAAGGGTCCCATGAATAGACATTTTCGCCAGCTCCTAGAAGACTCTGAAATGGAGGTGCTGAACTTTGGTGAACACAGCCCTCGAGTCTCAGAGTGTGAAGAGCAACAGTTCTGCCCAGAAGCAAAGGTGAGGGCAGCCCATGGTAATTTAGAAAGACCTGTGCTATCTGGAGTTTCCAAAATCATGCTGCCCATCTGCATTTGAGACTGTGATCAAACAGGAAACACAATTGTTTTGGAATGCAGGGAATCCCTGAGACTGCTTGAGAGTTGGATTTCACTGATATTTTCTTTATTACTCAGAGAGTAAGAGAGAGGGGAGGAAGATTCCTTCAGTCTTTCAGCCAATTGGGAGCAACATGTATGTGGAAAAATAGCCTGTGGAATGTGATAAGAGTGCCATATTGTTTGACCCATAATACCTGTGGGGAAGTGCAGAGTAAACAGATGTATAGGATCTGTTGTGGAAAGACAAAGCTTCCCACATGACTAATCACACTGCCTTCCACTCACAGAAGCCCATGACCCTGGACTTCATGGCCAGTTTCCACTACACACTGTAGCTAGGACATTTTTGCTTTTGTGGGTCCTTATCTTGGTCTACACTTGCTTTTCTTCATGACAATGATAATCATGGACATCATTTAATGAGGCACAGCATGTGTCAGGCACTTTTGGAGCACTTCATATATTAGCTCATGTCATCTCTTTAGCTATCCTCTGAATTAATTGTAATTGTCTCCTTATTTGATGAGATACACAAGGGTGAAGATGAACAATGCCCTGCTCAAGATTACAAATCTAGGGAGGGCAGAGCCCAAACCCTGTACCACTATGCATACTCTGTCACCTGCCTGTTCTAACTGGAATTCTCCAGAGGAAAGAGGATGGGAGTATACTTAAAATGGTTGTCCTAGGTCTTGCCCGTTTCCCCGTCCTCTGGATTTGACATGGCACTTGCCAACATTTGGTCAATTCCTGTTGCAAGATAAAGACCAGTGGAGGAACGTGGTGTTTGTAGTCTGAGACCAAAATTCACATCATGGCTCCGCACTTTACCACAGTGTTTAGACTCTTATAAATAATTATTAGGGTAATGATTGCAATATAAAGATTGGCTTCACGTACAAGGTGGTCAGCATCAACTGAGATAAGGCACCTGAAAGTGTTGTACACCGGGTGGTGTGGTTAATGTTATTGGGAATGTATCTTCTCATAACATATCCCATGGCCTTGATGACCCTCTTTCAAATGTTCCTAAAGAGCCTAATCTCCATTGTGTCTCCCCAAGATCTCTTCATTTAAAAGCTTCAGGATATCTCAGGTGTCCCCACTGACTAGGACACTCACATGAGAAAGCAAGAAAGAGCCTCTGTATCGGGACTTTGGGGATGGTGCCTCCAGGCCAGGGACTTGAAGCGTTGCCAGCGTCGGTAGTTCTCATAAACACTCTTGGGGTTACAGGAGGAGTCATCCAGCGAAGGCCTGGATTGTGTGCTGGCCAGACTTTGTTCCCTAGAAGAAGCATGTTGGCCTGACCAAGCCTTCACTTGGGGGAAAATGGAGGCCAGCTGGACAGCTGGTGGTGGAGCTCGAAGAGAAGGAGCTGGGGACCACCTTCCCTACAAGCCTGAGCACCCACAACAGAAGTGGCAGGGATCATTTGCTGCACAGCAGAGGCTTCCCCAAATGGGGTTGGAGCATGCTCAACTGCCCCACCGGGAGCCCCCGGGGCACTCCAATTGAGTGGGGTGTGTGCCATGACAAAGGTCTGAGTTCCAGGGAGCTCTGCTGATCTCCCTTCTATCCTGACTTGGACAATGACCTTGCCAGTCCTGGCCCCACTGGGGCCATAGTCCCCGACACCTGGCACCAGCAGTGTCCTGGGGAAAGCAGAGAGCCCCAGAGGTATGCCAGGAGGGCAGGATGAAGTCATGAGGGGCAGCGGATACTGCTCCCAGTGTGTTTGGTGTAGGGGTCCAGGAGTGGGTGGGGGAAAGGGCAGTGCAGTGAAAGGAGACATGGAGGCACCAGGATTCATGGTCATGTCTGGTCCCAGCACTGGAGTTGCTGTAGAGACAAAGGAAAAGGACAAAATGGAGTGGAAGGAAAGGCAACTGGGTGTTAGGTGATCCGAATCCTCTGCATGGTCACTGGGAATAAGTGCAATGCATCTCAACTGATGAGCAGCAGTATGGATCGGGGAACTGGGGAAGACTGGAAAAGTCCCTGGAGTAAGTTAGACATTCCTTCCATCCAGTTGAGAAGTTTCCCACTAGAGAACTTGTGAGCAGTTCAACCAGACTGCCAGGCCTCAGTCTACCAAGAAGGAAGAGGCCCAAGCTATCACTGACTCTCAGATCCTATCTCAGGAATCCATGGCAGATACCCTGTTTCCAGCACATGGAACAAGGTTGACATCTACTCTGTCTGAAATACCCCAGCAGGCTCTCTAGCAGGGCAGGGACCTACTAAAGTGAAGGCATCCTCCAAACCTTTTTGAAGGAGTGAGTCTTCAAAAGAGTGATTTCCCCATCTCCTCCTCAGCCTTCCTTTTCATGATGCACATTATAAAACCACTTTCCTTCTTTCCCCACTTTCCTCCTGTCTCATTTTCCCATTTTGCCTCTTCAGCCTCACCAGGTAAGATGTCCTGGGTGGTGTCAGTGTCCACTCCTTACTCCTGCTTAGAGAGCTTGTCCGCAGGGTTAGCATCAAATTTGAATTCCCGTGTTGAAGGGGTGGCAAGGATCTGATAACACACCTTCTCCCCACCAGGCTTACCTCCTTCTGAAGCCATCTCCAAAGACTTGGGCTCTGACCACAGCTGTGTGGAAACCTTCAGCATGTGAAATCCTCATGTCTTGGACTCAGGACTCAGAGCGTGATTTGGCTCCAACAGCTGCTCATGGATCCCAGAAAAGGAGGGAAAAGTTTGAATCTAAATAGGAGTAGAATGTAGGACTCAAGACATTCTACAGTGGGGGAGGGGCAGAGGGAAGGTTGGGATGAGGAGACATTCCATAAAAGGGATCTGAGAGGCAGGCAAAAGCTACAAGTTTCCTTCAAATTACAGTTGACAATACAAATTGTGTGAACCTCTTAGGGTGATTTGTGGGTTCCTTCTCAGATTCACAGCACAAAGGCTCTAGTCTAGACCTCAGTTCTTATCAACATACCTAGTTTTGTCCCCCTGAACCCACCCTGCTCCCCAGCTCTAGGTGGTAGGTTCTTGAATTATTACAAGGGTGCCAGTACTTCATGAACAAAATTCAGGCTGCTTTGTCTGATGATGGCTAGGGTACAAATAGAGACAAGGAAACTAAGTGTTTGAAATTAGGATTGTCCAGAAGTTCCTTTATGTTTGGTGTGTATACATGCAGTGTGTGTATGCATCCTTGTTTAGGAATCAGTCCTTGTGTCCTGAAACTCCTGTCCATTAGTGAAAGCTCTGGGGCTGCAGCACGGCTAGCCTTTCTCATGATCTTCTTTCCTGGAAAGCCCCACTGCATCAACGGAAGGCCAGCAGCCTCTAATTCCATGAGCAGAAGTAGGTTCCTGTTGCTCCTCAGATTATTCTGTTGTGCATTTGTATTGAAGTTTTTATTTCTGACACTGACTGTAATTCAGTAATTAAACAAGCACACGTCTGCATGGTTCAAAAGTCAAACAGTTCCAGATAGATTCTACAGTGACAGCTCCTCCCTCCGCAAAATTCTCCATCTCAGGGGAAACTCATGTTTTCTGTTTCTTTTTCCTCTTTCCAAAAGTATTGTGTGTGACTGGGGGTAACTAACACAAGCTATGTTCATTTATCAAAAATGCTTTCAGTTTCCTTTTTTGTCATTATACAGTTAAGGTGTGTTCCAATATATATATTTTTTCCATTAAAATTAATGCAGTCTTGTTTCTTAATTTTTTTTTTTTTTCCTTTCTGGGATCAGTGATCCTATTTGTACTTTTTAAGCTAGATTCTAGTGATTAACATTCTCTTAAACTTCATAGTCACCGCAAGAATAGGTTTGCTGTGTTTAGCAAATAAAATACAGGACTCCAAGGAATCCCCGTGTAACATTGGGGACATACTTAAAATAACATTGCACCACCAGGGCTCCACAATAATATTAGCCCCTCTTTATCAGAAATTTGAAGTTAACAAGTGGCCTGTATTTTATCTGGCAATTCAACCAGAGGTGAAAACTTTTAAGCTATTGTGACTTACTCAGTCTTATAAGAACAGAACTGAATTTGCAGTCAGAAGACGAAAGTTGGAATCCTAGTTCCATAAACATAAAACACAGCACCCAAACCAAACCAGCACACCAATTTCACAGAATCAGTGCAGGTCATTTTGATTATCTGAATATTGTATCGTCATCAGTCTTGAGCACATGGCTTAGTGGGCGTGGGAGCAGATGTAAGGGTTAGGAAAGAAGAAAATCTTTTTCTCTGAAGCTAAAAGCGCTTACTGTGCTATAGCCCTGGGCTGTTCAGTCGTTAGATACAGCCCCATGGCCCTGAAATAGGTTGGTATCTTGAGACCAAAACAGGATTCTACTCACCAAAGTCAAATCACGCATGCTTGCTCCCATCTAATTCGGAGCTGGTCAGTGTGAGCCATGAAGGCCTACTTGTCAACTTGGGCATCACCTGTCTCCATCACACACCCTTGCTCTTTGGAATCCAGGCTCATCAAGGTATGTCCTCATATCTTTGTGGGAGTCACGGTAGTATGTTCATTAAATAAACTATGTTTGACTTTTTTTGAACATAATTTTCAGTCTGTTCAAATCAAAAGGAGTTAAAACACCACTCATTTTTTTGTTTCAAGAAGAGAGGCTTGGTAGGAAAATCAGTCATGGGAGATGAAGTGGTTGCAATAAGAAAGGAAATGTGAGACCAGCTTGAACCCTGCTCTCACAGCAGTAGTGGTCTTCAGATGGGAGGATGTAGGGGAAGGAGAGACAGGTTGAGGAGGAGTGTTCCACAAGGATAGTCTTCACTCAGAAATATTACCCGCTGGAACTAACATAGTTTCCTGTCACTGGGGAAATTACCTTGAACAAGAGGGTAATGTAGAAAAATACAACAGCAGTCGTATTGTAGTGGAAAAGCAGAGAATTGGAAGTCGAGAGGAGACGAGGTTCTTCTCCCCTCTTTGCTACAATTATGTGAGAAAATCATTTCTTAATGTGGTGCTCATGAATTCCCTTATGATTTCTGAGTTTTATCTGAATATAAACCTGATACTACCCAATGAATATTTCTGTCTTCAGCATGCACAGTGTTTGCCCAACCACTGTGAAAAGAATGCCTCCATGCTTCATCTTCCTCTCTGGAAATTGCCCACACCTTAATTCTCTGCAACCAGGAAGTAGCCTCTTGCATGTGCCTATCTTTGTATTTTCTCTGGCAGCTACAAGGTAGAACTCTAGTCACATCTTAGCTTGGATGATGAAGTTGGAGAAATTCAAGAAAAATTGCCCTAATGTTTTTGAAAGCTACTCATGGTGATTGATAAGAGCAAAATCTTGGTGACTTTTCTTAGGACTTGAGCTTCTACCATGGAGCAACTGTAAATGATTTTCCATCCCGTCCTTCCTATTCCAGGGATGGTGGGGCATATCATTGCATCTGGGCACTGAAGAAAAGCAGGCTTGCTCCTTGATTCTTCTGCTTGTCAGTTAGTCCATCAGTTTTTTCCCATGATGCACACTTATGGATTTAGGGCCACTGGATGCTACTGAGTGAGCTCGGGCCAATGATTCAAACATTGCTTTGTAGAGAAACAATCATGTCCAAATTCTGCAATTTCTTTTTCTACTTCATGAAAATCTTCAGCCTTGGAAGCATATGTGATTAAATTAGCCCCTATGAAATTTACTAAGATTGACCATGAAAGGGCAAGGTGAAAAGTCCTTTGGACCCGGTTCTCTGACCATCGCTGTGGAGAAGTCTAAGGCAGGCATTGACCACTGTTAAAAATCATCTCTGTTCTTGGTCACAGGACGCAGAAAACAGATGATCTTCTACCAATCTCAGAGCATTGGAGGAAATGACAAGATGTGCTGACTGAGTCTTATTCAGCTACCGTGATTTCTCTCTCAGCCTATGCACTTGGAGGCTCCATGTGTTGTCTCTGTAGGGTCATCCAAGGGAATCATCCTAGGGAGTGAGAAATCATGCAAATCTTGAAATTTCCAGAAAAAGAGTATCTGATTATGGAAATTTTTCAAAAATAAAAATAAAACCCCATTAAACCTATACAGTAATGCATTCTGGTACTGATTTTTTAAGGGCTGACTGAAATTATGAATGTGTATTACAAAAAAAATGGAATAGTTTTGTTTCCACAGTACCTGGTGTATAGACAGGCAGGAAGTAACACTGGCTGAGATGTGTTCCTAAACACAACTCAGGAGAAAAAGTAAACTGAAGTGCATATGTTGAGGACCTTTTCCTTAAGACATCTTTTACCATGCATTCCTAGCAGATTTGTAGAGCCAGGGGACAGTGAGAATATGATGTAGTGTGTGTAAACATGCAAATACAATGTAGTAGGAAATGCAGAGGCAGGTGATGTGATAATCAAGCATTTCTTATTGAAAGGCAGTCTGGGAGGTTTGAATGAATAGCAGGGCTGCCTGAGGCAGAAATGACCCTTGGGTGATGGACGTCTTGCTTTCTAAAGAGCAACACCGCCCTGTGCCTTGTCTAGTAGGAAAGCTGGGAGGTCGAATCTGGAACTAGGGGCTTTAAAAAAAGCAAGCAAATGAGTTTATTTCTCAGTTTGTTAACTGACTTTTCTTAAGCAGTAATCTTTGGATTTTGGACGAAGTGTGCATTTCTTAAAAGGGAATGTATTGCTTTGGTCTTATAATGAGAAAGCATAAGGAATCCTGGAGTTTTATTTGATTCCGTAAATATTTTTTATTTTCTTTTTATTATGGTAAATATATGTAACAAAATACTAGTCATTTCAACATTCTTCACATGTACAGTTCAGTGACATTGTGTTCATCGTGTTGTGCAAGCACCACTACTATCTGTTTCTAAGCGTATTTATTACTTCTTTAAAAATAATATTTTATTGTGTTTTAGGTTCCTATTCAAGAATTTCTACACAAATTGTTCAGTGACATTGGTTACATTCTTGACAACATGTGAACATTCTCATTTTTTCCATGTTCGTTGTTCTGTTTCCAATAATCTAGTTTCCCTGAGTCTTACATTCTCATCTTTGTTTCAAAGTAATCATTGACTATTTGGTCTCATATAGGTGATTTTTAAAAGGAGCCCAGTACTTATGGGTGATATTCATTATTCTGGGAGCCAATCTGTTATTTAGGTACAAGGTGACCTTAGAGGTTAGTTTCAGTTCAAGATCGGAATAGTATTTCAGGTCAATGCTTCTGGGAAGTCCTCCAGTCTGAACCAGTCTAATAAACCTGTTTTTTTTTGTTTTTTTATGAATCTGAGATTTTTTTTCCACATTTTTCTCCCATTCTATCAGAATCCATCTATTGTGACCCTGATGAAAAGGAATGGTATTGGTAGCTGGGAATCATCGAGTTCTTCTAGTCTCGGAACAGATAAGGCCGTGGTTTAGGTAGACTGTTAGTCCCGTAGACAAGTTCCTTCTCTGAGTTTTTGGTTTTCTACTTTTTCTTTTTCTGCAGATAGGTAGAGACCAATAGTTGTATCTTAGAAGGCCACTATCAAGCTTTTAAAACCCCAGACACTACTCAGCAAACTAGAATGTAAAGTATAACTTTATGAACAATATTATACCAATGGATCGAGATTTTCCATGAGACTCTGGTCCTAATACTTCAAATCCAGAAAACCAACCCTGTGAGGTGTTTGGTTATGTCTAAGAAATATTCATAACTGTTCCCTCTATGTGATTTATTATATATTAATATGTGTGCATACAGTCCCACAGATGTATATACATATGCACATACACATGTATACTCATATATACACATACTTATATATGTCTACGTGCATATGTATATATACCTGCATAATATTTTTGGTTGTTTCTGCTTTTGTTTCAAAATTATATATTCCATGCTATTACCAACAAGTTGTTTTTCCTTGTGTACATTTTACTAACATGGTTTGCATTCATCAAGGTGTGTGGACTTCACTCTCTTTCGGTGTTAGCTTTCCTATCACTAAAAATAACCGGTGTCTACTATCTAAAGAGTGAATTCCCGTTTCCCCCCACCCCATCTGTGGTAAACACTAATGAACATTATTTTCGGTATATTTTTATTTGTTCATGTCATTTCATAAAAGTGATAACATATAATATGTGTTTTTTTGTAACTGACTTATTTCGCTCTAGGTAATGTCCTCCAGGTTCTTCCATGTTCCAAGGTGTTTAGGGAACTCATTTTTCTTTATTGCTGAGTAGTATTCCATGGTATGTATGTACCAGATTTTACTGATCCTTTCATCCTTTGATGGGCACTTAGGTTGTTTCCATCTTTTTGCTATTGTGAATAGTGCTACGATGAACATAGGTGTACATATGTCTGTTCGTGTCACTTCTATCAGATCCCTAGAACATATACTTGGAGTGGAATTGCTGGGTCATATGGTAGCTCTACCTCCAGTTTTTTTTGTGGAATCACCAGACTGTTTTGCAAAATGGCTGTATCAGTTTGCATTTTCACCAGTAATGGATGAGGTTTCCAATTTCGCCACATCCCCTCCAACACTTATTATTTTCCCTTTTTTTAGTTTGTGATTTTTTATCTTGGTCATCGTAGTGGGAGAGAAATGGTATCTCATGGTGGTTTTTTTTTTTTTTTTTTTAATATTTTATTGTACTTCAGGTGAAGGCTTACAGAACAGATAGTTTCTCATGTAACAGTAACACACATGCTGTTTTATGAC
>NW_004444295.1:249278-313559 GCF_000243295.1 Trichechus manatus latirostris | reverse complement strand
GTGGTTTTGATTTGCATTTCCCTGATGCCTAATGACCTAGAGCTTCTTTTCTTGTGTCTGTTGGCCATTTGAATATTCTCTTTGGTGAAATGTCTGTTCATGTTCTTTGCCCAGTTTTTGATATGGTTATTTGTCTTTGGTTACTAAGTTGTAGAAGTTTGCTATAGATTTTAGATATTAGACTCTCATCACTTATATCATCCCCTAAAGTATTTTTCCTAGTCTGTAGGCTGTCTCTTCCCAATTTTCATTAAGTGTTTTGATGAGCAGGAGTATTTAGCTTTTATGAGGTCCTAGTTATCTATTTTGTTTTCTGATGCTTGTGTATTCATTATTGTGTTTAATAATCTATCATTGAAAACTAATTAGGTCCAGAAGGTTTGCTCCTGTATTTTCCTCCAAGAAGTATATGTTTTTAACTTAAATTTTGGTCCTTGTTCCGTATTGATTTATGTTTTTGTCTATGGTGTGAGATATGGATCTTGTTTCATTTTTCTGCTTGTGGAAATCCAGTTTAGCCAGCACCATTTGTTGAAGAGACTATTTCGTTCCTCATTGAATGGATTTGCCCCAAATCAATTGATGATAGACTTGGACTTATTTCCGGATTTTCAGTTCTGTTGCATTGGTCTGTGTGTCTATCATTACACAAGTACCAGACTGTTTTAATTTACTGTAGCTGTGTAATATAGTTTGAAGTCAGGAAGTGTGAGGCCTACAACTTTGTACTTCTTTTTCAAAATTGCTTTGGCTATTCGAGGTCTTTTGTCTTTCCAAAGAGAAATGAGGATTACTTTTCCGATTCTGTAAAGAATGCTGTTGGAATTTTGATTAGGATTTCGCTCTATCTGTAGATCACTCTGTGTAGTATTGACATCTTGTCTATATTAAGTCTTCCAGTCCATAAGCATGGAATGTCTTTCTATTTAGGTCTTCTTTAATATCTTATAATTTTCATTGTATAAGCCTTTCACATCACTAGCTGCATTTATTCCTATATATTTTATTGTCTTAAATGCTTTTGTAAATGGAGTTGTTTTCATTACATAAATATTTCTTTTGGAATAAAAATCCATAAATTTTTATTCCATTTGATAAATGCTAAGAATGCAGCTTAAGCTATCCCACTTATGAGGAGCAAGGACCCAGGTGAAGCCAGGAGCTACTTTCTGGGACCTGCCTCTCAACTGTCTTGGTCAGATAACAAGTAAGTTTCAGACAAAACATTGATGTGTCAGCATTTATTGTGAAATGTCTATGCATTAATAAATGCAACAAGAAGAATACTATATGACTGTAAATGTAGTAGGAAAAACCTCAGGAATGGCGTTAGGAGAAAGTATGTTT
Source organism: Trichechus manatus latirostris (assembly GCF_000243295.1). Classification (NCBI taxonomy): domain Eukaryota; kingdom Metazoa; phylum Chordata; class Mammalia; order Sirenia; family Trichechidae; genus Trichechus; species Trichechus manatus. Next base: position 312,212 of record NW_004444295.1, on the reverse strand, counting down.
CACAGCGTTTCCCAGGTCTAAAATTCTTTGGCCATGCAGGTTTGTAAGGGAACTTGCAAAGTGAATAGGAAAAAGAAACAGTATTTTTTGAAAGTCCATTCAGAAGAAGAAAGGAATGTGGTCCAAAGTGTATCTAAATGTGGAATAGCTCTCTTCCCAATTCGAGGATACTGTATTTTCAGTGAAGCCCTGGTTAAGAAGTGGTTAAGAGCCCGGCTGCTAACCAAAAGGTGGCAGTTGGAATCCACCATCTGCTCCTTGGAAACCCTATGAGTCAGTTCTACTCTGTCCTATAGGGTCACTGTGAGTGGGAATCGACTCCAAGGGAAACAGTATGCTTTAGGTAAGGAGCCCTGATGGTGCAAGGTTAAGAGCCTGACTGCTAACCAAATATCCAGTGACTAAGGCTCTGGCTCCAGAGGAGAAAGAGCAGGGAAGCTGCTCCCATACAGATTACAGCCTAGGAGACCCTACTGGGCAGTTGTAGTCTGTTCTGTAGGGTCTGTATGAGAGGGCATTGACTCCATGGCACAAAACAATGACCACAATTTGTACAAATCATGAGTGGTGGCTTCAGACACGCTCCTTTGGCAGAAGGGTTAATGTGGAGGTTCTGGGCGAAGAGGGCTTGCCTGCTTTCCAAGAAGCCTCAGAATTACCCTAGATGCTCTGTTTTCTGGTCTTGCAGTGCTCTCCATAAACCCATTGCCATCCTGTTGATTCCGACTCATAGTGACCCTACAGGACACAGTAGAACTGCCTGATAGAGTTTCCAAGGAATGGCGGGTGGATTCGAACTTGGGGCTTTTGGGTTAGCAGTCAGCAGCTCTTAACCACTGCACCACCAGGGCTCAGCAGACCCCATTCCTGCCCTGCTTTAGGAGCTCACGCATGCACATGCCCTCCTGGGACAGGCTCTGGGGCGCGGACTGCTGCCCTCTAACGGATCCAGGTTTCAGTTGCGGAAGGTCACCTTCAGGGAGGCTCGCAGGTACAAGTAGGGTCCCTAAGGATAGGTCTCGCAGCTGGCTTGGGCTGTGCGAGGGCGAGGCCTCAGACCCTGCACCCAGTAGTACACTGCTTTTCCGCTTTCTCTTTATCAATTCTATTACAAACGAAGGTAATGGATACTCAAAATCGTTCTTGGTAATTTTGCTACCATGGTTTACTCTCCTCTAGGCTCTTGGCTTATTTGTATTGGGAGATCCCCTTTCATGGTGTAGAATTCACTGCCCTGATGTTGCTAGCTTGTTCTGTGCTGGCAGTATTTATACTGTGTGAAATGGCAAAATGCGTCTCAGGACTGCAGATTGTTCTCCTAATTGGTGGACTTAAAATGAGGGAGGAAATTACAGTAATGCCAGTGTAAGCTGACAGGTGTGTTAAGTCATCATCTGTTAACATTGTGAGTAACACCTAATTTTGAGGAGAAGTTCTTCAGGATTTGAAAATCATTCTCCCATTCAGCATGGAAAGAGCTCCTGTCAACAAAAATTCAGTGAAATTCCAACCTAAGATCTTGCTTCTCTTAGGTCTTCCTTGTTAACATAAAGAAACACATCAACTAACATTCTTTTGCAACTGGTACTCTTTTGTCCAGATAGTGAGTGACTTTGCTGAATTGACTATAAATCAAGCATTTATTTCTAGTGTCATTGCATGGAATTATGACTGACTTCCAAGCATTGTTAGTTAAGGATGCAAGAGTTTTGCCAAGATCAACGAAAGCATCCTGATAATGCTCTGGCTATACAAAATTTCCAGCGAAGAGTATTGCATATCTTAGTGAGATCAGTAAATTGTGTGCCACTCAACCATTTGTGTCTGGAACATTTTATATGTATGTGTAATTTTGCAAAATTTTAATCCTTTGCCAGCACACAACTGCATGAGCATTTGAGGCTGTAAGGTACTGTATTTGTGTTTCTATCCTGGAGGAGTGGAGGGAGTGTGTGTGGGTGCATCTGGAAGGTGAGGTATGTGTGTATATTGTTAATAGGCTGTCGGGGGTCAGTGTGAGAAATTAAAGAGATGAGAAGGTTTTGTGTTTGATTTTTGAGGGTGGACTACTTGTGGGGTGTTGTGAATATCTGAAAATAGGACAGAGATGTAGTTGCGGGCCTCGTAGGGGTTGTGGGAATTGAGGGGTGTGGGTACTTTTGTTGCTGTTATTTGGAGCTCTGTTGGAAATGTATTTATATGAATTCACAGTTTGGGGTTGTGTATGTGTTGGATGGGTTCTTGGGAAGTTAATATTTGTATTGAAATGTATGAGTTGGTGTCTACATGAATATTTGGGGTTCAGTATGAGTGTGTTTTTGTGGGAGTGTGCAGGGCATAAGATATAAGCATGTACACTCAAAGACTTGGAAGTGAGATGTTTACAATTTGTGGCTTGGGATAATACATTGGGTGTGACTCTTCTGCCATGAATTGTGGGTCTTGTGTGTTCATAATGGCAGATTTGGAATGGGTTTCTCTGCTTACATTTGGGCCTATGAGGGAGTGTGCCTGTGTGTATTAGTTTGGGCGTAGGGCCTGTTCTTTTTGTATATTTGGGGAATGAGGGAGGATCACTGGTGTGTACCAGGGCAGGTTGTATGGTTGTGTTGCTTTGGGTGCTTTTCTTTAGTTACACATGCATTCTTCCATGTTTGATCTGGGGTTTGTATGATTCTGTATTCTGGAAAATTGGGGATTGATTTCTGTTTGAATATTGTGCATTGTTAGACTATGCATAGGCAGGCATTGTAAGGTTCTGTTAGTATTGGAAGTTATACATTTAGTATCCTGAGGAATTTAGGTTATATTTGGTGTATGAGGACAGTTGTACATGTAATGAGTTTGTGTGTTTCATGAAGGGGCATGGCAGTTTGGATGAATATTTTCTAGGTCTGTGTGTAATATTTTTCAGTAGGGAGTATGGTATATTCTGGGAAATGAGGACGTGTGTACCTGATGCAAAGATGGGGTTGTGTATTTGCATAGGGAATGGGAGAATTATATTTATATGTACTAGAGGCATGTTGTTATGGTTATGTGTGAGATTTTGAGAATGTGGCCGTTTTGGAACGTGAGTTATGGGACATGGAAAGCAGTTTCAGTGTATTTCTATAGGATGGGCAAGATATATTTCATCATTGAGTGGGGAGTATATACTAGTGTGTGTAAGTCCTGAGTGGGTGGGTGAATTATGCTTGGAGTATTCTACATGTATTTTTTTGGCAAATGTTGCATGTTTCTGTGTGTGTTTGGGCATGTTTGGAGGTTGGGGAAGTGAGGCTGTATTCTAAAGGTGCATGATTATCTATAGTGTTTTGTGTGGTGTATACTTTGAAGAATAGAGGATATTTGTGTGTGTGTGTGTGTGTATTGTGTCTGTTATGTGTGAGCATGTAGGCACGTAGGGGTGTGGGTTGTGTGTGTATATTAGCTAGAGTTCTAGGATTCCTTGCATTTTGGAGTTTAATCTGAATCTCTGAATGGGGTATATACAAATGGTTGGGTTTTGTGTGAGTTTGTGGGGAGTTTGTGTCTGTATGAAAGGAGTCAGCTTCATCTTTGTGCCTATTCGGGTCTAATTCTCACAGAGTTTGGCGGTATAGTTTGTGTGTACATTTTAAGTATTCATGTGGTGTACTTATACGTATTTATAATATAGGTTGTATGTAGTTGTGTGTGTATTTGATTTTGTTGGTTTTCTGGGCTGTTTATTCTGGAGAATGTGGGAGAATCAGTATGCCTGCATTTAGGAATTGCGTATTATATGTGTTTTAGAGATGTGGGATTTCGTGAGGGTCTGTATTAGTGTGGCCTATGAGGTGAGATTTTGAACTTGGTGGTGTTTGAGAGCTTGATTGTGTGTAGAGTGTTCAGTGAGTATATATGGGTACTATTGGTTGTACATGTGCGTGTTCAGGCATGTGTTGAGAGTATATATATAGTTGTAGGAATGGCTGTGAGTATTCACAGTCCGTAGGGGTTTTTTTTTTGTAAAACTATAGGCAGTAAGAGTTTTTATATTTTTGTATTCAGGGTGTGGGTAGTAGTTGTATGTGTGTGTTCAGGAGGTGTGAGGAGTTGTGTGTTCTGGAAATACATAGTGATATGTGGTTTGCATATTAGGAGTGTGAGTTAAGGGTGCTTCTCGTGGTACAGTTGGAATGTGTGTATCTACTCATAGGAAAGTGGATCAGTTATGCTGGAATTGGCTCCTGGTACCTTGGTATAGTAGATGGTACACATCTCTGCCCAACTATGGGTCAGTGACATCAGGCTGGTACCTTGAAATTGGCCACGGCGGGATTAGATGTATCAGGAAAATTGTCAGTCTTTACAAATCAAGGCTTGTAGCACTCCCAAAGGAGAGTGAATTGATAAATATTAACCAACATAACACTGGTCAGTGTGTGTGTGTGTGTGTGTGTGTGTGTGTTTGTATGTCTGTCTGTATCTGTACCTGTGTGTCATTAGAATGTGCTAAGCAAGAACATTTAGGCATCATTGGGGTCCTCTATTGGAGATTGTGAGTGGGGCATCTGGGGGGACTTAGGCCTTTCTGTGTCCATGGAAAAGAGGTGTGGCAATAGTGGATCCTTTCATCTCACTTTTTCAATCTCTATGCTTAATGAGTAATCTGAGAAGCCAGAATTGATTAGAAGAATCAGGATTGGGGAAATGTCATTGACAACCTAGGGTATGCAGATGACACAACCTTGCATGCTGAAAATGAAGAAAACTTGAAGAACTAGGTGATGAAGGTCAATGACCACAGCCTTCAGTGTGGATTCCACCTGAACATAAAAAATATGAAAATCCTCACACTGGACCACCAAAGTCAATAGAGACATATTTGAAGTTGTTGAGGATTTCTTGCCCCTTGAACCAACAATCAAGAACCCTGGAAACAGCCATCAGGACATCAAAGGACATTTTGTGTTGGGCAAATCTGCTGCAAAAGACCTCCTTAAAGTTGTAAACATGAAAGATGTCCCTTTGGGAAGACAGGTGCACCTGACTAAGCCTGGCTTGGCAGTCCCACCAAAAGGCCACCCCTCAGAGCTGGGGAGCCTTTCTAGAGTCAAAGAGCACCAGTAACCAGAAGGTAGGGAAAAGACAATGTTAGCATCTGGGTCTGGGAAGAGAGGGCTCCAAGAACCCTGAGATGACAGGACCTTAGCTGATGAAAACAAGTCAGATAGAGAATTACACAGGCAGAATCCCTCCAGCCTTGGCTGAGAGTAAGCTGAACATTTTGATGTGTCCCTGTACTGAGAGATGTGAGATGCAGGTGAAGGTCTCAGTCACACCTGAGCAGGTATGTGGGGCCAGGCCTAACTCTGGTGGTTCAGGGGAGCTGACAGGTAAGGGAGATGAGGAACTGGGTCTGTGTTCCTTGAACAATCTGGAGGAATATGACAGATCCCCTTTTATAGTGGAGTTTCCCAGCCACACCCCTTGTTTCTTCTGTCACAGGAGGCCTCAGGACCCCAAAGAGAGAATGGATTGGGGTTCTTCTGGTGTGTCTCATCTCTTGGTTAAGGTAGCCAGAGTCTGCCACTGGTATAGCTTCCCCAGCATTCTCAAGACCCTGAAGACCATTCGGATGGCTTACCTACTATTCTATGCCCATGGGCAAACAAAACTGCCTGAGATATTCCCCCTTTCAGCTCTAGGCTCCCTCTCCTACTTTCCTTGTGATACTTCTCAGGAGGACAATTTAAAGATGTTGCAGAACTGACACAGAGAGAGAGAAAAAAAAATCGTGCAGAGAGGGATACCTTGCTTAATGATATACTCAAGTATGTGGAAAAGAAGTATCCAGCCTGTTCATCCAGCACCTTGAAAGTCTTGATATCAGGGCTTCCCCTCTGCCAGGTTTTCACTAGGTGAGCTGAAATCCTGTTGTCAGTACCAGAAGTGTCTGCTAAGTCTCATACTCCAATAAGAGGGGCCCTTGGGAAGCAGCCAGTCTGGCCAGATCTCTGTTATTGGCTCAGTGATTGTGACCTGGCCCTGTCATAAGCTATGCCCACTGCTACCAGAGGCTGTCTCCATGGTGATGGTATACAAGCCTGAGCCATGCCCACCTGACACTCATCTGGACTCTATGGCCTGCGGAGCCTCATGTAGGCTTCTGAGTGGGTCTGGAATAAAGTCCTCCACGGTCCAGGTGTGATCATCTGGGACTTTGAGCATTAGGGTCATTGCCTGTGACAGACAACAGCCAAGGTCAGCCTCAGCTTCCATATCTAGAGTCCTGTGACACTGCTGACTAGGGGTCACCTACAGACTTCGATAATGGGTGGAAGTGAAATCAAAGAGATCTAAAGAGAAATGTAGTTCTACTGCACACATTCTCGGGAGCACAGGCAAAGGCCAAGGGATGGTGCCAGGAATCCTAGAGCCCCATAGCCAGCCAGATGCAGGTTCAAGGCTAACTCTTGCACATGGGACATTGGTCATCCATATGCCCAGGTCAACATTCCTCAGCCCTCCGGGTGCACAGGAATTCTGGCCCTGGCTTACAGGAGCTTACACATGTGATGTGTACCTCAGGAGCCTGCGGAGTAGAGCACAAAAAAATGCAAATACGTGTTTACTTGTCTATGCTAGTCCTGCCCCTGGCAAAGTATCACACTGTGGGTCTGAGTTGCATGTGACATTCACCTTGAAAGGCAGAGATAATGAGGTGGGTGCCAGGTGAGTACTGAGAAGATGAAATGGTGAAGTGCAGATTGATTGTGATCTCCAGACAGAGCAGAGAACTCTCACGGATATGTGTGAATGTTTTACAGCCGTTACACTTGGTGGAGTTTCCGGACCTGAAGTATCAGCTAAATGAGCAGCAGCTGGAAGGGGTCCCATCTGCACACAAACTCCAGCTTGCCAGAGTCCACCCCTGGTGCAGCTTCCCCATCAGGCTCAGGAACCTGAGGATCATTCGGATAGGCTACCTACTATTCTATGCCCAAGGGCAAAAAATATCGCCAAAGGTGATCTCCTTTCAGCTCCAGGCTCCCTCTCTTGCTGTCCTTGTTGTGATACTTCTCAGGAGGACAATTTAATGTCACAGAACTGACAGAGAGAGAGAAAATAGGTGCCAAGAGGGCATACCTTGCCTACTGATATTCTCAAGTATGTGGAAAAGAAGTATCTGGCCTGTTCATCCAGTGCTTTGAAACTCTCGATATCAGGTCCTCTCCTCTGCAGACTTTTCCCTAGGTGGGCTGAAATTCTGTGGCCAGTACCAGAAGTGGCTGCCACGTCCCATAGGCGGACAAGTGGAGCCCTGGAGAATCAGCCAGGCTAGCCAGATATTTGCTATTGGCTCAATCATTGTGACCTGGCCCTGACAGAAGCTCCACCCACGACTTCCGGAGGCTGTCTCCATGCTGATGGTAAACAAGCCTGTGGCCTGCCCACCTGACACCAGGCCTCCCTGGCCTGCTGATCCTCACTTAGACTTCTGAGTGGATCTGGAATAAAGTCCTCCAAGGGGGCAGGTGTCATCTTCTGGGACTTTAAGCATTAGGGCCATTGACTGGGACAGAAGAAAGCCAAGGTCAGCCTGAGCCTGCTTATCTAGAGACCTGCGGCACTGCTGACAGTGTGCTACAGTGGTCACTTCCAGACTTCTACAACAGATGGAGGCGAAATCAGAGTGATGGGAAGAGAAATGTAGCTGGACAGCACACATTCACAGGAGCACAGACCAGATCCCACGGACAGTGCTGGGAGTCCTAGACCCCCATAGCCAGCAAGACGGGCTCAAGGCTCACTTCTGCGCATGGGGCACACTGGTCCTCCGTATGCCCACATCAACACTCCTCAGCCCTCTGGGGGCACAGAGTGTCTGGGCCTCACATCCAGGAGATTACACATATTATGGATGGCTCAGAAGACTGTGGAGAAGCAGACCACAAAAAAATCCAAATTCGAGTTTCACTTGACTATACTGGTCCTGTCACTGACTGAGTATCACACTGTGGGTCCTAGTGAGATATGGCATTCATCTAGAAAGGCAGGGCTTACGGGTTGCTGCCAGGTATGTAAAGAGAAGGTGAAATGGTGAAGTGCAGATTGATTGTGATCTCCAGACAGAGCAGAGGCCTCTCACGGGTATATCTGAATGTTTTCTGCCTGTTCCACTTGGTGCAGTTTCTGGACCCAAAGTATCAGCTGAATGAGCAGTGGCTGGAGGGGGTCCCATGTGCATGCAGACTGCAGCCTGCCAGGGTCTGCCCTGTTATACCTTCCCCTCAAGCTGAATACCATGAAGACCATTCAGATGGGCTACTTAATATTCTATGCCCATGGGCAAACAATACCACCAGAGGTGTTCCCCCTTTCAGCTCTAGGCTCCCTCTCCTGCTGTCCTTGCTGTGATACTTCTCAGGAGGACAATTTAAAAATGTCGTAGAACTGACACAGATAGAGAAAAGAAATAAGTCCCATGTGGGGATACCTTGCCTACTGATGTACTCAAGTATGTCCAAAAGTGGTATCCGGCCTGCTCACTCAGTGCCTTGAAACTCTTGATATCATGGGCTTCCCTCTACCAGGCTTTTCCCTGGGTGAGCCGATATTCTGTTGCCAGTGCCAGAATGGCTGCTAAGTCCCATAGGCCAACAAGAGGGGCCCTGGGGAAGCAGCCATGCTGGCCAGATCTATGCTATTGGCTCTATCATTGTGACCTGGCCCTGTCAGAAGCTCTGTCCACTGCTTCCGGAGGCTGTGTCCATAGTGATGGCAAACAAGCCTTAGCCCCACCCACCTGACACTCGCCTGGCTTCCGTGGTTTGGGGACTCTCATTTAGACTTCTGAGCGGATCTGGAATAATGTCCTCCATAGGCCAGATGTAACCATCTGGGACTTTGAGCATCAGGGCCTGCCTGGGGCAGAAGACAGCCAAAGTCAGTGTAAGCCTCCATATCTAGAGACCGGTCGCACTGCTGACAGTGCTACAGGGGTCACCTGCAGTCTTTGATAATGGGTGGAGGCAAAATCAGAGTGATGGAAAGAGAAATGTAGCTGGAGTGCATACATTTTTGGGAGCACAAGCCAAGGCCCAGGGACTGTGCCAGGAGTCCTAGAACCCCATAGCCAGCCAGACTGGGGCTTAAGGTTCACTCATGCACATGGGACATTGTTCATCCATATGCCCACATCAACACTTCTCAGCCCTTCAGCGGCACAGGTTGTCCAGCCCTGGGTTCTAGGAGCTTACATATATGCTGTGTGCCTCGGGATGCTGACGAGAAGCAGAGGGAAAAAATGCAAATGGTGGTTTTACTTTACTATGTTGGTCCTGCCCCTGGCTGAGTGTCACACTGTGGGTACTAGTTGGATGTGGCATTCATCTAGACAGGAAGAGCTTATGGGTGGCAGCCAGGCACATACTGAAAATATGAAATGTTGAAGTGCAGGTTGATTGTGATCTCTAGACAGAGCAGAGGCCTCTCTCGTGGGTATGTATGAATGTTTTCGGCCTGTTCCACTTGGTGGGGTTTCTGGACACAATGTATAAGGTGAATGTGCAGTGGCTGGAGGGGGTTCCATCTGCCCACAAACTCCAGTTTTCCAGAGTCCAACCCTGGTATAGCTTCCCCATCAGGCTCAGGACCCTGAAGATCATTTGGATGGGCTACTGACTATTCTCTGCCCATGGGCAAACAATACTGCCAGAGATGTTCCTCTTTTCAGCTCTGGGCTCCCTCTCCTGCTGTCCTTGTTGTGATACTTCTCAGGAGGACAATTTAAAGATGTCACAGAACTGAAATAGAGAGAGAAAATAGGTGCTGAGTGGGTTACCTTGCTTACTGATGTACTCAAGTATGTGGAAAAGAGTTATCCGGCCTGCTCACCCAGCACCTTGAAACTCTCGATATCATGGGTTCCCCTCTGCCAAGCTTTTCCCTGGATGAGCCGAAATTCTTTGGCCACTACCAGAAGGGGCTTCTAAGTCCCATAAGCCAACAAAAGGGGCCCTGGGGAATTAGCCAGGCTGGCCAGATCTCTGCTATTGCGGGCCAGGAGATCTTGGGCATAGGGTATAATTTTGTGAAAAAGCAATGAGAGATGTGTGGAATAACAGCCTCATGCTGATGTTCATTGATGTGAGAGGTGACATTCCAGGTAAAAGCTAGGTGCGGTTTTTAACTGTTAAGTAATTGGAGCTTGGGAGGCAGGCAGAGCAAATACAACTTCTAAGTGTGTAATTGTCCAGCTATGTAATTCTGTCATATTACTGATGTTTTCTGAACATGTTAAATTGAAAGACTTTGTTAAACTAATAAATAGACCATAATCAATAGGATTATTGTGAGGACTAATCAAATGTAAATCTCCAAGCCCCGAGTCACATTTAATAAAAACTATATATTTTTTCCTGTGCCCTATGTACTACACAGGAATCAAATCGACTACACCTGTGGAAGAGACAGTGAAAAACCTCAGTATCATCAGTTGGAACAAGGCCAGGGACCGACTACTGAACAGACCATCAATTGCTCATATGCAAGTTCAAGCTGAAACTGAAGAAAATTAGAACAAATCAATGAGAGCCAAAGTACGACCTTGACTATATCCCACCTGAATTTAGAGACCATCTCAAGAGTAGACTTGACACATTAAACACTAATGACAGAAGGCCAGATGAGTTGTGGAATGACATCAAGGACATCATACATGAAGAAAGGTAATGGTCATTAAAAAGAAGACAGGAATGAAAGAAAAGACCAAAATGGATGTCAGTAGAGACTCTGAAACTTGCTCTTGAACATTGAGTAGCTAACGTGAAAGGAAGAAATGATGAAGTAAAAGAACTGAACAGAAGATTTTAAAGGGTGGCCTGAGAAGACAAAGAATTATAATGACATGTGCAAATAGCCAGAGATAGGAAACCAAAATGGAAGAAAGCTCACAGCATTTCTCAAGCTAAAAGAACTGAAGAAATAATTCAAGCCTCGAGTTGCAATAGCAAAGGATTCTATGGGGTAAATATTAAACTACGCAGAAAGCATCAGAAGAAGAAGGAAGGAATATGCAGAGTCATTATAGCAAAAAGAATTGGTCAACTATCAGCCTTTTCAAGAGGTAGCAAATGACCAGGAACCGATGGCACTGAAGGAAAAGGTCCAAGCTTCACTGAAGGCATTGGCGAAAAACAAGGCTCCAGGAATTGATGGAATGTGAATTGAAATGTTTCAACAAATGGGTGCAGCACTGGAAGGGCTCACTCATCTATGCCAAGAAATTTGGAAGAGAGCTACCTGGCCAACCGACTGGAAGAGATCCATATTTATGCATAATCACAAGAAAGGTGACCCGGTCGAATGGGGAAATTATCAATCAGTATCATTAATATCACATGCAAGTAAAATTTTGCTGAAGATCATTGAAAAGCATCTGAAGCAGTATATGGACAGGGAACTGCCAGAAATTCAGGCCAGATTCAGAAGAGGACGTGAAAGCAGGGATGTCATTGCTGATGTCAAATGGATCCTGGCTGAAAGGAGAGAATGCCAGAAAGTTGTTTACTTGTGTTTTATTGACTGTGCAAAGGCATTCGACTGTGTGGATCATAACAAATTATGGATAAAATTGCGAAGACTGGGAACTCCAGAATACTTAATTGTGCTTATGAGGAACCTGTACATGGATCAAGAGGAAGTTGTTGAGACAGAACAAGGGGATACTGCATGGTTTAAAGTCAGGAAAGGTGCACATCAGGGTTGTATCCTTTCACCATACCTATTCAGTCTGTATGCTGAGCAAATAATCCGAGAAGCTGGACTATATGAAGATGAATGGAACATCATGATTGGAGGAAGACTCATTAACAACCTGTGTTATGCAGATGACAGAACCTTGTTTGCTGAAAGTGAAGAGGACTTGGACTTTCTGATGAAGATCAAAGACCACAGCCTTCAGTATGGATTACAACACAACATAAAGAAAACAAAAATCCTCACAACTGGACCAGTAAGCAACATCATGATAAAGGGAGGAAAGATTGAAGTTGTCAAGGATTTCATTTTACTTGGATCCACAATCAACACCCATGGAAGCAGCAGTAAAGAAATCAAAAGATGCATTGTATTGGGCAAATCTACTGTAAAAGACCCCTTTAAAGTGTGGAAAAGCAAAGATGTCACCTTGAAGATTAAGGTGGGCCTGATCCAAGCCATGGTATTTTCAGTTGCATCATATGCATGCAAAAGTTGGAAAATGAATACGGAAGACTGAAGAAGAATTGATGCCTTTAAATTGTGTTGGCGAAGAATATTAAATATACCATGGACTGCCAAAAGAACGAGCAAATCTGTCTGGGAAGAAGTACAACCAGAATGTTCCTTAGAAGCAATGATGGTGAGACTACATCTTGCATACTTTGGACATGTTGTCAGGAGGGATCAGTCCCTGGAGAAGGACATCGTGCTTGGTAAAGTACAGGGTCAGCAAAAAAGAGGATGACCCTCAACGAGATGGATTGACTCAGGGGCTGCAACAATGGGCTCAAGAATAACAACGATTGTGAGCATGGTGCAAGACTGGGCAGTATTTCGTTCTGTAGTGCATAGGGTAACTATGAGTCAGAACCAACTTGACAGCACCTAACAACAGGGTAAAAATGGGTGAGTTAATTCTACTTCTTCTTATGACAAATAATTTGTCCATGAAATACATTTACTTATTACAAATGTTTTTGGGGACAGTTATATAGTTGTCACAAAAATGGGAAACTTTAGAGACAATAGACAACTAGAAGTATCTGGATATCTTCAACTTCCTCTGTCACACTTCCAGAAATAAAGGGATGTCCAGGTGACAGTGATACAGATGGGAGAGGATGCCTGAACACTCCCAGTCAATCCCTAGAGTTCCATTTGGCTGTCAAACATGGATATCTGGGTATGTGGCCTTAGCTGGCAGCAGCATCCTGCATCCCTTTTTCCGGAAGCCAGGTGGAGAACAGACAGCCCATATGGCAATAACAGGATCTTCTTTATGGTGGCATCTGGTACTGAAGACTCTCCTTCCTATGATCCAGGCCTTTTTGCAGCACTTTAGAAGCCATAGCAAGCCTTGCTCCACCATATATGATCATTTCACCTTGACTTAGTAATCTAGTGCTGCTATAACTGAAATAACACAAGTGGATGTCTTTAACAAAGAGAAGTTTATTCTCTCACAGTCTAGTAGGCTAGAAGTCCGAATTCATGGCACCTGCTCCAGGGGAAAGCTTTCTCTCTCTGTCAGCTCTGGAGGAAGGTCCTTGTGATGTGTCAGTCTTCACTTGTTCTGGGGACATCTCAGCTTAGGAACTTCAGGTCCAAAGGACACACTCTCCTCTCAGCTCTGCTTTCTTGTTGGTATGAGATCCCCATGTCTCTCTGCTTGCTTCTCTCTTTTATATCTCAAAAAGAGATTTGCAAGGTGGGGCCAAGATGGCAGAGTAGTCAGACGCTTCTGGTGTTCCCTCTTACAATAAAGACCCCAAAAATAAGTGAATGGATTATATATGACAATCTAGGAGCCCTGAACATCAAAGGCAAAGTTGAGGAACTGGACTGAGCGGCCGGGGGAGGGAGAGACGGTTCAGAAGCAGTGAGGAGTTGCCAGACCTGACGCAGTGAGAGCTTGAGCCCTTCAGGCCAGATCAGCTTGGGGGTGAGTGGTGAAACAGGCAAGCAGTGGCACTAAGGAGGTGTTTTCCACACTGGGAGAGACCCAGTGGCAGAGAGTCTACTCGGCCCTCCAGAACTAGTCAGAAGCAGCCCTCGATCAGTGAAAGATAAGCACTTGTGTCCGGCCTACCAAGTGGATCAAAAACACTCCCCTTATGGAAAACCCCTCTCCCATTTGCCTCCCTGTCTCCAGCTCTGCACTGGGTACCAGACTGTCTTCAGCAATTGCCGAGTCCCCTGGGCCGGAAGTAGGACCCATCATGTGCCCTGAGCCATTCTCCCAGCTTTGGAGAGTGAATAAATAAACAGTGGAAAAAATAATCTGCTAGCTCCCCTAAGCCAGGAATTCAGGGTAGGCACAGCTCCTCAGCCTAGGCACAGGCATAAGGGAGCCACGGAATCTGAGTGCCTTTCCCCCTGCATGGACTTGTGTAGGCCTATTTCAACAGCGTAGGCACTCATTAGCACAGTACAACAGGGTAGATACCTTAAGTCTAATTTCATCTGCTTCAGCTGTGAAGTGGCAGTTTTATGACACTTGACACTGCTCTACCCATTAAGCAGGGTCTTCATCTACTCACATCAGGGGCTGAGGACTGGTGGCTTCACCCACACCACCTAGCCACCTGCTACAGGGGCCCAAGAATCAGAGGTGCACCCCAGTCCTTACAGCCAACAGCATTGTGTGCCCACAGTCTGGGTGTAAAACTCGTCCATCACATGTTGTAGGGAACAGAGACATGCAATCCTCCTGGACACTTGGGGGTGGTCATCGGCCCCTTGCCTTGCTCAGCCTGTGTCCCCCTGCTGCAGCCACATGCCTGTGCCTACACCAATCACCCATGCCTGTCCAGAACTGTAGGTGAGAGCCTGCACCACACATTCATTGGCCAACTTCCTGGACTCCTGAGCTGAATCCATGCAGGAGGAGTGGGCAGATGCCTGGGCTCACATACTTAGTGGCAGGTCTGGCCACCTGGGGGCAGGACATTGGAGCTTCAAGGGTGCTGGTGACTGGGCTTGCTCACACGAGTAGCCTTTTGGGGCACATCAAAATAAAACAGAACAAGAAGGTAGGACACAGTAAGCAAACAAAATATATAAATATACTAACTTATTGATGGCTCAGAGACAACAGTCAATATCAAATCACATAAAGAGGCAGTCCATGATGGCTTTAGCAAGCTCCCAAAATAAAGAATCTAGACATTTTCCAGAGGAGGAAAATTTCTTGGAATTACCAGAGGCAGAATACAAAAGATTAGTATACAGAACTCTTCAAGAGATTAGGAAGGAAATTAAGTAAAACACAGAGCAATCAATACAGGAAATTAAAAAGATCAGCGAACAGCATAATGACAAACTCAACAGGCTGCAAGAAACCATAGAGAGACAGCAATCAGAAATCCAGAAGATTATAAAATTTCAGAATTAGACAACTCAATAGAAAGCCATAGTAGCAGAATTGAGGCAATGGAAGTTGGAATTAGTGAGATTGAATATAAAGCACTTGACACCAATTTATTTGAGGAAAAATCAGATAAAAGATTTTAAAAAATGAAGAAACCATAACAATTCTGTGGGATTCTATCAAAAGGAGTAACCTACGAGTGACTGGAGTACCAGAACGGGGGGCGGATAACAGAAAATACAGAGAGAATTGTTGAAGATTTCTTGGCAGAAAACTTCCCTGATATCCTGAAAGATGGCGAGATATCTATCCGAGATGCTCATCGAAACTTATACATAAGGTAGATCGCAAAAGAAAATCATCAGAAGAATTATAATCAAACTTGCCAAAACCAAAGATAAAAGAGTTTTTTAAGAGCGGCTAGAGATAAACAAAAAGTCATCTACAAATGAGAGTCAATAAGAGTAAGCTCGGACTACTCAGAAGAAACCATGTGGGCAAGAGTGCAATGGGATGAGATATATAAAGCATTGAAGGAAAGAAATTGCTAGTCAAGAACTGTATAATGAGCAAAACTGTCTCTCAAATATGATGGCGAAATTAGAACATTTCCGGATAAACAGGAGTTTAGGGAATTTGCAAAAACCAAACGAAAATTACATGAAATACCAAAGGGAGTCCTCTGGTTAGGAAATCAATAACATCAGGTAACAACCCAAGACTAGAACACAGGACAGAGCAACCAGATCTCAACCATTATAGGGCAGTCACAAAAATAAATCAAAGCTAAAACACTGAAAATAGGGAAACTGATGTCAATTTGTAAAAGATGACAACATTAAAATAAAAAGGAGGGACTTAAAAATGTAGACATAGATTTTTCATATGGAGAGGAAGTCAAAGTAATATAAAGAAATAAAAGGCTTGCATAAACTTAGAAAAATAGGGGTAAATATCCAGGTTAACCACAAAGGAAACTAACAATCCTACAAGTCAAAACAAATATAACAAAAATATAAAGACTTAGCAAATACAAAATCAACAATGAGAAAGATGAAAACAAAATACATAAAGAAAAGAGACTCAGCACAGAAAATTAAGTGGAACAAAGAAACGGTGAACAACACATAAAAAAGACATAAAAATGACAGCACTAAACTCATACCTATCAATAATTACGCTAAATGTAAATGGACTAAATACACCAGTAAAGAGAGAGAGAGTGGTAGATTAGATTAAAAAACATGATCCTTCTATATGCTGCCTACAAGAGACACATCTTAGACTTAAAGACACAAACACACAAAAACTCAAAGGATGGAAAAAAGTATATCAAACAAAGAACACTCAAAAAAGAGCACGAGCGGCAATATTAATCTCTGACAAAATAGACTTTAAAGTAAAATCCACCACAAAGATTAAGGAAGGACACTATATAATGATTAAAGGGTCAATACACCAGGAGGACATAGCTATAATAAATATTTACGTACTTAACAACAGGGCTCCAAAATACATAAACTCTAACAGCATTGAAAAGAGAGATAGACTTCTCCACAGTAGTAGTAGGAGACTTCAACACACCACTTTTGTTGACGGACAGAACATCCAGAAAGAAGCTCAACTAAAACATGGAAGATCTAAATGCTACAATCAACCAATTTAATCTCATAGACATATACTGAACACTCAACCCAACAGTAGCCAAGTATATTTTCTTTTCCAACGCACATGGAACATTCTCCAGAATAGACCACATGTTAGGCCATAAAGCAAGCCTTAACAAAATCCAAAGCATCAAAATATTACAAAGCTTCTTTTCTGACCATAAAGCCATAAAAGTAGAAATCAACAACAGAAAAAGCAAGGAAAAAAAAAAATCAAACACATGGAAACTGAACAACACTTTGCTCAAAAACTACTGGGTTATAGAAGAAATTAAGGATAGAAGAAAGAAATTCATAGAATCAAACGAAATGATACTCTTGAAGAGTGTGTTTCTAAGCTCAAGTAGATACATGAGACTAAACGCGCAGTTTCTGCCCGGAGGTGAGATGAGAAGGCAGAGAGTGTTAGGAGCTGGTTGAATGGACATGGGAAATCAAGGGTGGAAAGGAAGAGTGTGCTGTCAGTATAGGGAGAGCAATTATGGTCACATAACAATGTATGTATAAATTTTTGCATAAGAGACTAACTTGAAATGTAAACTTTCACTTAAACTACAACAATAAACAAACAAAAAGATTGGCTTAAGACACTATCTAATCTTGTAGATCTCATCAATATAACCGCCACTAATGCATCTCATTGCATCATAGTGATAGGATTTATAACACATAGGGAAATCATGTCAGATAACAAAATGGTAGATAATCATACAATACTGGAAATCATGACCTAGCCAAGTTGACAGATTTTTTTGGGGACACAATTCAATCCATGACATATCTGGATCTTGAAAGAGAAGATTGAAGCCAGAGTAACTTGCGTGGAATAACAGACAGTAAGGTTCTAGGATCAGAAGCTTTGCAATAGTCACAGCCCCAGAGACATGCTGATAAAGGACTGTAACGTGTTCATTAGGAGAGAATGACAAGTGCCTGTAAGTCCCCAGGGGTGGCCATGATAGAGTTGTCTTATGACCTATATTCTTATGGACCTGTCTCCCCACCGGACCACCTTCTACATACACCACTGTGTATTTCTGAAGTATAAATATGATTACACCCCTCCCCTACTTAAATTCCTCCTATGCCTTCCTATTACTTAGAGTCCTGTGATCCTTTGAAAAATCATCTATATGATGGTCAACATTTACTCAAATCAAAGACAGAAGGCAATAGGTCAGGGAAACTAGATTCCTGGAAACAGAACAATCAGAATGGAAATGAGAAAGTTGACACACTGTGAAAAATGTAACCAATGTCACTGAAAAAATTGTGTAGAAATTGTTAAATGGGAAACTAAGGTGCTGTGTAAACTTTCACCAAAAACACAGTGAAATATTTTAACTAAAAATACAAATTATCTAAACAGAGAACAATGTGATAAAGGGTATGAAAGAAGCAAATTGAGGAAGGGAAAGCTGGAGAGAGCTGGATCCTCTGAACTTCAGAGAAGAAAGACTTTGATGTATTCACGACCTGATGCAATGGACGTCAGGGCATGGAGACAAGAGTGGAAACCCACTTTATAAGCCTGTTGCAGTCATCCAGTCAAAAG
The DNA here is from genome assembly GCF_000243295.1 of Trichechus manatus latirostris. NCBI lineage: Eukaryota > Metazoa > Chordata > Mammalia > Sirenia > Trichechidae > Trichechus > Trichechus manatus. The sequence goes on along the minus strand of NW_004444295.1, from coordinate 293,887 downwards.
GTGATGATTTATGGCTAGGGATAGAAATGAAGCTGGGGACATGTTAATTAAATCAAGGCCTAAGAAAGGGAAATCAAGACTCTCCCATTACCTTTAAGATGTTGGGGGTGCTACTAGAGACTGGGAGAAGGCTTAAACATTAATTTTCCTTCAGTCTCAGCCACACACTTTCTCTTTTTGGTCTAGACCATGCTCATTCCTACTCCAGGGCCTTTGAACCTACTCTTCCTTGTGCCTACAGTGATCTTCCTTCATATCTGGACATCACTTCCTCCTTCTCACCATTTCACCATTCATGTCTCAACTTTGCTGTTACCTCCTCACACAGATCTTCCCTGACTTCTCTCTCTACACAGATCTCTGCTGTTCTCTGTCACCTCATCCTAGGCTCCCTTTGCATTGTTTATCATCTTGAATAATTTATTTATTTATTCACTACCTCACTTATTTCTTTTATCTCCAGATTAGAATATAAGACCCATGAGGGCAAGGCCTTCGTCTTATTCACCCCTTCTAGATCTTAAAAGTAATTTTCAGCATAGTGGGCCCTCAAAAAATTTAATGAATGAATGAATGAATAAATGAATAAGCCTATGAAAACAAATTAATACTCACCAAATCTGAGATATGTTACAACCAAGTTTCCATCAACATCAGTGCATCTGTCACTGGTCGCAGAGGCTCAGGTGAGAGTGTATCTCACCCTGCATTGCATCTCCAAATGGAAGAAGCACTCCTACCCTCATACTGGCTATTCTGGAGGTTCACCCTTGGTATGATCACCTCTCAACAAAAATCAAACGTGCATTTATAAAGTGCTGACTCTTAATGTTGACCATCCAAATAATGATCCAAAGACCTCAACTACCTGCATGAGACCAAGAAAAGGGGGACTGGGGAAGAGCTAAAAGAATAGCTTATGAATAAAACAGAGTATTTAAAAAAAGAGAGGGAATAAATTACCTGCAGATTGCCACTCTCTGTGTCTGACTCTTCACTGTACCCAAAGTAGTCTTCAGTGCCTACCTTGATAGTGAAACTCTGCCTTGCTGGGACTGCCTGTGGCTTCATTAGCCGCCATTGTAAACCGTGGCTTCCCACCTTGATTTGCTCCCAGCCCTCTGCCCTTGCAAACCGCAGCCTCTAACTGCTGTTTGTATTTGGTGCCAGATCTTTGCACATGCGAGGGCTAGGAACTTGGGGCATGCACAGATCTGGAGAATTGTGACCTTCCCTAATCCTGGACATGAGCATTGCCAGAAGAGAGGATATATTCCCTGGCACACAGCACCACCCAAGCCCCTTTGCAAAGCAAGAAGTCCTACAGTGTGGACTTCCTATAAAAAGTAACTAAGCATGGCTCTGCACCCAGATCTCCAAATTTGCACATGGGAAGGCTGGGGTTGTAGGGTTTCAGGCACCAATCCCTGCCCCCTGGGGACTTAAGGACATAAAAGGTCCCTGATACCCTCTGGCCGGGAGCCTGTGGCCTCTCGGCCACTAGGCCCCATGTTGCTTCTTGACTGTGCAGACAATAAATTACCACTTTCTTTTTCCGTTGCAACTAGCGTCTGTCTTATTTCGATCAGCTAATAGGACAGGACAAGAACGCTTGGAATTCAGTTACAATAGGATGGCCTTGGGGAAGGAAAGGGAAGAGTTAGGTTTGAGGTGAGAACTTGGGCCCCTGCTACTCATGGAGGCATTTAACCTCTTCTGGACCCCATCCGTTGCAGAGAACTTTCCCAGATCTGAAATTCTGTAACTTTGCGTAGGAGGGAATACCTGTGTCATCATGTTACTCCGAAAAGGCAGTTACTGTCTCAGTAACTTGGGACTTGCCTCCCTCACTTAATCCCTACATGGTTTCTATCTCCTAATTACTGCCCATTTCCTTGTCAGCCTCCACCAATGTATATTGTTCTCAGTTTTAGAGATATTGGAGGAAATATCAAGGATATATAATGCCAACCTCTTCAATGAATTGACTAATTAAGCAATCCAACCTATCCAGGGAGCACCTATAATGGGCCTGGCTTTGTGTTGGACCTTGTTATGGATTGAATTGTGTCCCCCAACAATGTGTGTCAACTTGGTTAGGCCATGATTCCCAGTATCGTATGGTTGTCCACCATTTTGTGATTTGATGTGATTTTCCTGTGTGTTGTAAATCCTACCTCTATGATGTTAATGAGGCAGAATTAGAGTAAATTATGTTAATGAGGTAGGACTCAATCTACAGGGTTAGGTTGTAATTTGAGTCAATCTGTTTTGAGATATAAAAGTGAGAATTGAGCAGAGAGGAGAGGGGTCTCATGTCACCAAGAATAAAGAACCAGGAGGGAAGCACATCTTTGGACATGGGGTCCCTGCAATGAGAAGCTTCTAGAACAGGGGAAGATTGATGACAAAGACATTCCCCCAGAGTCAAAAGACAGGAAAACTTTCCCCTGGACTTGGCACCCTGAGTTTGGACTTCTAGCCTCCTAGACTGTGAGAAAAAAATTTCTCTTTGTTAAAGCCGTTGACTTGTGGTATTTCTGTTACAGCAGCACTAGATAAATAAGACTGACCTTGTGGTAGAGAAAGCAACAACCAACCCCACATATTGAGAGACTTTTCTGTGCCTAGGATGGCCTTAGGTGCTTGGTAGACATTTGAACTTCACAAGGCCCCATAAGCTTCCCATACCATTAGAGAAGATGAACACAAGATTAGATGTAAAGTAAATTGCCCAATATCCCTTGGTCTGCAAGTGAGGCAATAGGGTTTCCACACCAGAAGTGACCACATAAATAAATGCTATGTACCAGCATTTTCACCAAGCTTTTGGTGGACTCCTAAGTGAGGGCACTTGGGAAGGACTGAAGAAAGGTAACAGGATGGGGCGTGAGTGGAGTAAAGAGTAACTGGGGGAGCAGTGTATTCTGAAAAGAGTAGTATATTCTGAGAGGAGCAGAGACCCCATGACCTTGCTGCCAGAGGCTCTGTCCTGGGTCTGGTCGATTCCAGGACACCAGATCAATGGAACTGTGAAAGCAAGTGTGTGAAGCAAGCCCAGCAGCCCCTTCACACAAGTCCTGTAGAGTTCCTACCAGGCAAAGGAGGGTCTTGAGAGGCGACTGGACACAGGCCTCTCTCAGTTGGACGGAACTTTAGGTTTTATTTCTAGTCTGAGGATCTGGGATTTGGGTACGGAATGGAGGCTAAAAATGTGCTCGGTGTTATGCTTCCCACCTCACTTCTCTAGGACAAGGGACCTTGTATAGGAAGCCCAGAGTAAATATTATTTACATCATCCAACCCTGGAAGTACCCTTTAAACAAGAGTTAACAATGAGTCAGAAACATGAAGCTGCTGTGGTAAGACCTGGAAATGCAGAAGGGATAAGGTCTACTTTCCAACCTCCACTTGGCACAGACTAGAACTGTGTCTCCAGGTTCAAGTAAGTACCTGTGAGGGGGTTATGTCTCACTGCATTCACAGCATAATAGGTCAACATCAAAATACAAAACAAATTTTCTTGTGCTCAATTCCTAAATAAAACCAACCAAACAAAAGGTAGAAAGGTTCAGGTCTTGCGGGAAAGGTCACTGTTTATAGCAAAACAAGATGTTTACAAACCCAGAGCATTCATATTCACAGTATCTCTTAGTATTATGTCATTAAAATATAAAAAAAGAATGAGACCTGCTCATATATTTCCTTTTTCACTCTTATTTCATATCTCCCTTCCACAGTCTATAAAGCATCAGGCATAACATGACTGTTCCCTTGAACCTTCTCATATTGAATCCTACCTCGAGTGTTGTTACCTACCTGTAGCATCTTCATCATTGCTGCTCTTGTCGTGTATGCTCTCCACAAGGCAGTCTTAGAAATACAAATAGCAGCAAGAAAGATATTAGAAAGAGTTTTACACCCATTCTTCCCTGTTTACTTTAGACAATATTGGTCCATGCAAGATCACTACAATTACTCCCCCTGGGTTCTCAGACCTTACTTTGCCTTTCTCAAGGTAGAGGCCTTCTACAAGACATTGCTGACTGTTTGCTAACCTTGAAGTGAGAGATCAAGTGAAGGAATCCCTTTCATCTTCCCTCTTCCCCATTTTCACCAGAACATTATAGCTCTCAAGGCAAGAGTGAACAGAGCCTTGTAGCCCTGCGACTCTGAATGGAATGGGGAGCTAATGGAGGAGTGAGATGACGGGAGCTGCATTTTCACAGGAACTCTCTACCTGTTCAGGTTCACTGTGGGGTGATTTTATCAATCTGAAATTTCAGTCTTATCAACTGGATATTCCAACTGTTATGGACATGCTATGGGTTAGATGAGGTCAATGAACAGACTCAGTGCTAGGCTCAGAGAAGCTGTCCAAGAGAGCATTTTGTGATGATAAAAATGTTCTTACTGCATTGTTCAGTACAGCAGCCACTAGCACATAAGACTATTGGGCATTTGAAATGTGGCTAGTGTGACTGAAGGATTGGGTGTTTTATTTTGTTGAACTTAACTGAATTAACGAATGGATCCAAAGATGAGAAAGACATAACCTCCTCACCCCTGGTTTTTTGGTAGAGCAGTTTGCTAGCCTGGTCTGATCATTCATTTAATGGGTATTTCCTGAGCACCTGCACAACTGCCAGATATTATGTGAAGCCCTGGATATACTAAAACAGTAAGCCCAACATCCACTTCCCAAAGGAATTCTCAGCAGGGTATTCCTTCCCAGCTTGTTTTCTACATTTATTTTTTGGTGAAAATATACATAGCAAAAGATTCACAATTTCTACATGGACAATTCAGCGACATTGACTACATTCTTTAAGTTGTACAACCATTCTATCTATTCTCTTCCAAATGATTCCACTACCATTAATATAAACTTACTGTCACCTTAGCTTCTTATTTAACTGTTCAAGTTGCTGTTGTCAATTTGTTCCACATACATAATTCTTTAAAAGACAACAATGCTCAAGGCAGACAGGTTTTACTAATTAAGCCAAATAATTGCTTGGATCAAAGAAGACTTCAGGGGACAGTTTTGATTAAAGATTCTATAGAAGAATTCCAGTCATAAGGGGGGAAAATGAAGAATGGAATTTCAAATTTTTAATGGAATCCAAACTTTCTGGAGCCAGTGAAATTGGATGAATCCCCAAAAATATTGCTGTGAGATGATATTTAAACATTAAAACTCAAAACAAAACTATCTCCTTCCCAGTTTTTAAACAGAGGTAAAATCATGGGCTGGCAATATGAATAGCAGAAGTAGAAGGGAGAGAGGAATATTGATTGTTTTCAGACACCCACTATTATCACCCCTGAATCTGCAATAGAGTCATGAGGAGGCAACCTAGCTTAGTGTGGGACCCAATTGTTATGAAAAAGCTGAGGTGGTAACATTTCCATATTTGAACTTAATCACTGTTCAGGGGTGTATTCATCAGAAATTTTTTGCCAAACACCCTTCAATTTAACCATGTTCTGGGCCATATAATTCTTGACTGACAGTGTCTAGATTACAACTGGTTTTCACGTGATTTCCAGAAATGAAATGTAAGATCTGGTCTCTGTCCCGGCTGAGGGAGAACAGGCCTCAGAAACTCTAAGTCTCTGGCCCAAGCCTTTATTCCATCTCTGATGACCCATCTCATGGCTAGTCAGGGTTGGAAAAGTGGACACCTGATTTCTACTCTCTGCCTCTCACCAATTTCTGTCGGTGAAATGGCAATCATCTCGGTCACAAAGCAAAGGGCCTGGTATGTCACACAGGTAGATGGAGAAGATGATGGAACAGGAAGGAAGTACCTCTCCCCAGGATTTTAGGAAGATGTCTCTACAATGCTCACACCAGACATGATGGCTGAGTCCTGCCTCATTCTCACTCACAAGGAGAACAAATATCCCTGTAAGTATGGCTCAGGTGATCGTGTTGTACTATTTTCCAGATCTTAAAACCTTGGAATCCACTTGGCGTCACATGACATGGTTGTCTCTTTCGTCTTTCTCTGCCTCTCTAAATCTCTTTCCTCTTCTGGACCAGTGCAAAGCTCTCGGTCCTGGTCTCAAGCAGGGAGTCCCCTAGGAAGCTATATCTGGTTTCTTAGGATCCTCACTCTTGATATCATCTATTTTTACATTTAATCTCACACAGCAGAGATCCCCACAGTACCTTTGAGATAATGTGATCTAGAGATTAAGACTTTCTGGGACAATCTTGTCTTCAGAAGGTAGTTTCTGCAGTAAACAAGTGACATTTTTGAGTTGAGCCGTCTCATATTTTTGTTCTGTAGGTAAAAAATATTGATACCTACAGGACAATAAAGTTATATTAAAATACAATATACAGTATTCATTATCTAAAAGTAAAGCTGTAATTGGTCCAATTTGATATTTATTTAAAATAAGTACCTTGACTTGTTTCCTTGCAAAGGCTCTCTGAAGAAACCAAAAACCTATTTCAACTAGTAGGTTTCACAGAAGACATGACTATGATTTTCCTATCACACTGCTGAGTTTATCTTTCTCCACCCTAGGAAGGAAGTTAAGTGCCTACTCTGATGCTCAGTCCTTGAAGAGAATATTTTGTTTCTTTTCATTTAACATAATGTTTTTGCCCCAACACACAAAAGCCATGTGGGACATACGTAAGTGGAGACACATTTTCTGTAGTACCAGGTTAGAGTTTCTCTCAGGCAGTGGTGGTACAGTGCTTAAGAGCTGGGCTGCTAACCAAAAGGTTGGCAGTTCAAATCCACCAGACACTCCCTGGAAACCCTATGGGACAGTTCTACTCTGTCCTGTAGCATCGCTATGAGTCAGAAAGAACTCATAGGCAATGGGTTTGGTTTTTGGTTTTTTCCCTCAGGCAGTAGAGGCTTGAGAGGAAGTGCATAGGAGCTGATATTAAAGGGCCTAAACTAGCACCTGGTTCCCCTTTTGTTGTCTTTCTCACCCTGCATAATTCATTTGTGTTCTCAAGCCTCACTTTTATTACATTTGAAATAAAGACAGCTATCATTGTTTTTCTTATATCATGAGTGATCAAAATGCTATGAGGAAATAGAACGGCCTACTAAGAATGAGCTATATTATTAAACAAAGTTATTGACCCAGTTACAATGAATCTAAAATTCTTGTGCATTTAAAACCTTGTGAACATTTTCCTGGGTAATGATGCAATTTTCCGCCTGGTATTTATTGAGGTGCTGGCCAGATATCTGCTACTGGCTCAGTCATTGTGACCTGACCCTGACAGAAGCTCCGCCCACTGCTTCCGCAGGCTTTCTCCATGGTGATGGTAAACAAGCTTTAGCCCCGCTCACCAGACACTCACCTGGCCTCCGTGGCCTGCGGACCCTCACTTAAACTTCTGAGTGGATCTGGAATAAAGTCCTCCATGGGCCAGGTGTAATCATCTGGGACTTTGAGCAATAGGGCCACTGCCTGGGGCAGAAGACAGCCAAGGTAGCCTAAGACTTCATATCTAGAGGACTGTGGCATTGCCGACAGTGCTACAGGGGTCACATGCAGACTTCGATAATGGGTGGAGGTGAAATCAGACTGATGGGAACAGAAATGCAGCTGGAGTGCGAACATTCACAGGAGCGCAGGCCAAGGCCCAGGAACGGTGCCAGGATTCCTAGAGCCCCATAGCCAGCCAGACTCAGGCTAAAGGCTCCCTCCTGCACATGGGATACCGGTCATCCATATGCCCTCATCAACACTCCTCAGCCCTCCAGGGGCACAGGATATGCGGCTCTGGCTTCCAGGAGCTTACACATATGCAGTGTGCCTCGGGAGGCTGCGGAGAAGCAGATGGCTTAAAAAAATGCAAATAGGTGTTTCATTGACTATGCTGGTCCTGCACCTGGCTGAGCGTCACACTGTGGGTCCTAATGGGATGTGGCATTCATCTAGAAAGGCAGAGTTTATGGGTGGGTGCCAGGTGAGTCCTGAGAGGATGAAATGGTGCAGTGCAGATTGATTGTGATCTCCAGACAGAGCAGAGAACTCTCACCAGTATGTGTGAATGTTTTCCGCCCGTCACACTTGGTGGAGTTTCTGGACCCGAAGTATCAGCTGAATGAGCAGCGGCTAGAAGGCATCCCGTCTGCACATAAACTCCAGCTTGCCAGAGTCTGCCCCTGGTATAGCTTCCCCATCAGGCTCAGGACCCTGAAGAACACTCGGATGGGCTACCTACTATTCTATGCCCATGTGCAAACAATACAGCCAGAGGGGTTCCCCCTTTCAGATCTAGGCTCCCACTCCTGCTGTCCTTGTTATGATACTTCTCAGAAGGATAATTTAAAGATGTCACAGAACTGACAGAGAAAGAGAGAGAGGGAGAAAAAAAACATGCTGAGTGGGGATACCTTGCCTACTGATGTACTCAAGTATGTGGAAAAGAGGTATCCAACCTGCTCACCCAGCGCCTTGAAATTCTAGAATCACAGGCTCCCCTCTGCCAAGCTTTTCCCAGAGTGAGCCAAAATTCTGTGACCAGTACCAGAAGTGGCTGCTAAGTCCCACAGGCCAACAAGAGGGGCCCTGGGGAATCAGCAGGGTAGCCAGATCTCTGCTATTGCCTCAATCATTGTGACCTGGGCCTGTCAGAAGCTCCACCCACTGCTTCCAGAGGCTGTCTCCATGGTGATGGTAAACAAGCTTTAGCCCCGCCTACTCGACACTCATCCGGCCTCCATGGCCTGCTGACCCTCACTTAGACTTCTGAGTGGATCTGTAATAAAGTCCTCCATGGGCCAAGTGTAATCATCTGGGACGTTGAGGATTAGGGCCATTGCCTGGGGCAGAAGACAACCAAGGTCAGCCTGAGCCTCCATATCTAGAGACCTGCGGCACTGCCGACAGTGCTACCAGGGTCATCTGCAGACTTCGATAATGGGTGGAGGCAAAATCAGAGTGATGGGAAGAGAAATGTAGCTGGAGTGCACACACTCACGGGAGCACAGGCCAAGGCCCAGGGTCGGTGCCAGGAATCCTAGAGCCCCATCGCCACCAGACTGTGCTCACTCCTGCACATGGAACATTGGTCATCCATATGTCCACATCAATACTGCTCAATCCTCCGGGGGCACGGAATGTCTAGCCTGGGCTTCCTGGAGCTTACACGAATGCAGTGTGCCTCAGGAGGCTGCAGAGAAGCAGATGGCAAAAAAAGTGCAACTGGGGATTCTAGTTAACTTTGTTTGTCCTGCCCCTGGCTGAGTATCACACTGTGAGTCCTAGTTGGATGGGCATTCACCTTGAAAGACAGAGTTTATGGGTGGGTGCCAGGTGAGCACTGAGAAGATGAAATGGTAAAGTGTAGATTGACTGTGATCTCCAGACACAGCAGAGGTCTCTCACGGCTATGTGTGAATGTTTTCAGCCTCTTCCTCTTGTGGGGTTTCTAGACTCAAAGTATCAGCTGAATGAGCGGTGGTGGGAGGGGCTTCTCGCTGTACACCAACTCCAGCTGCCAGGGTCCACCCCAAGTGTTGTTTCCCCATGAGGCACAGGACCCTGAAGACCATTCAGATGGGCTACCTACTATTCTAGGCCCATGGGCAACCAATACCACTAGGGGTGTTCACCCTTTCAGTGGTAGGCTCCCTCTCCTGTTGTCCTTGTTTTGATGCTTCTCAGGAAGACAATAGACGATGTCTCAGAACCCGCACAGAGAAAAAGAGAGAGAGTGTAAGTAAGTGCTGAGTAGAAATACATTGCCTAGTGATGTACTCAAGTACGTGGAAAAGAGGTATCCGCCCTGCTCACCCAGTGCCTTGGAACTCTCCACATCACGGGGTCTCCTCTGCAAGCTTTTCCCTGGGTGTACCAAAATTCCGTGGCCAGTACCCGAACTTGCTCCTAGATCTCATAGGCCAACAAGAAGGGGCCTGGGGAGTCAGCCAGGCTGGCTGGATCTCTGACATTGAATGAATCATTGTGACATGGCCCTGTCAGAAACTCCGCCCAAGGCTTCCGGAAGCTGTCTCCATGGTGATGGTAGATGAGCTTTAGCCCCGCCCACCCAACACTGACCTGGCCTCCATGGCCGTCTGACTCTCACTTGACATTCGAGTGGATCTGGAATAAAGTCCTCCAAAGGCCTTGTGTAATCATCTGGTACTTTAAGCATTGGGGCCATTACCTGGGACAATTAGGGTTTTCTTGGCTATAATCTTTATGGAAGCTGATTGTCAGGCCTTTGTTCTGCAGGTACTGTTTGGTGCGGCTTCTCGTTAATAAAGACACACCGAGGTGACGAGCAAAGAAGAGCTCTTATTGCAAGCGCACAGGCAAGGAATAAAGAGGTGCATACCTTAAATAACTTAAATCAAGCTCTCTGAACAAAGGGAGGGAGAACCTTTTATACAGCCTCTTACAAGGAAGTACATACAAACATTATGGACTACATAGGGTACTACAGCGTGCAGGCTCAGTAAGATAAATTGCACTTTTTCTTCAGCATGTAGGCTAGTAAACTGGGTTTGACTGGTAGATCCACACCCAGTGCTTTGAGGACAATGGACAGGAGAGGGTAGTTTCCCCTTGGTCTGAGCAGCTCTCTATTGAGCCACACCCATCTCCGTCACCTAAGGTTTTGTTTGCTAACGGACAGGAGGCGGAGGTCTCGCTTGACAATGGCCAAGCAGCTCCTGGCTGCTTCGGCTATCTGTTCCAACAGCTGGATTTGAACCACCAACCTTTTGGTTAGTAGCTGAGTGTAAACCATTTCTGCCACCCAGTGACCATTACAAGAGTCTTATCCTTTAACTTGTAGCTGTTGAGTCGATGTGGACTTATAGAGAGCTTATAGGGTAGAGAACAAAAAGCACAAATTTTTAATTTCTCTAACAAGCATTCCTTTATGAATTGACATTGACAGAAGTGTGAGTTGTTCAGATATAAGTCACTAACATGATTACTTAACGATCAAATAAGGCAGTGTGTTCAGATATGTCTCATAACACTACCAAAGTATTTCATTGCTCTTCTGTATTCAAAGATAAAATAATAATAAAACTTCTGGTTGAAATGTTAACTTTACCAAGAATATGATAATATATAGTCTTTCTCTTTTAGGTTATTTTTAAAAATATTTTCAAGCATCCCACTAATCGATGTTTCAGAATTTGAAGCATCCCCATTCACTGATGATTTGTAATAAGCAATACTCTAGCCTTGGTTTCTGTTCTGGAACATTAGCTACTGGGCCCACAGTTACCTCAACGCTCTATGTAACTTCCACTCTACCTTCAGCACCTCTTTAGACCGCTCTTGAATTAGATCCTATCTGGGAAAGGGTGGCTACAGTTGTCTTTAATTGTTTCTCCTATTGCCTATGAAAAAGTCAACCCACAAATTGGACAGCCACTGCTTCCCAGGGCTTTCTGATCCTGAATTCTTTATTAGCCTACCATTTACCCTTCGGAATTTTCATCAGCAGGTGCAGGTCTACCTCACTCCTATCCGTTCCAATGTGTACCACAGAACTCTGGAATGAAAGATCAGGGGAACATATAAATGTAGAAGGCCCATTAAGTAATTGTTGATTAGATGATGGCCTCTGTTAAAAAAATACAATATCCCTTCATTTAAAAAGTAACATTCAGATTCAAACTGATGTGTGTTCATTCCAGCACTATCGTATTTTTACACAAATGACTTGCACCTTCTACATTTGGTTGCCAACCTCGCCCTTCTCCTGTGACATATTTTTGTAAGCACTGCCATGCCATTTTTTTACATGTTGCTGTAAAAAAATTAGCATAACATACTTATGAAACTACCTCGTGTGGGAAAGACATGGTTGGCAACAAACATAGAAGGCAAGCACTATTTGCCTGAAAATATGGTATTCAAAATAGACAAAAGGTAGAAACAACCTTAGGGTTGGTCAACAGATGAATGAATAAACAAAGTGTGGTATATCCATACAATGGAATATTAATCAATTATAAAGAGAAATGAAGTCCTGATACATTGTACAACGTGGATAAACCTTGATAACATTATACTGAGTGAAATAAGTCAGACACAAAAGGACAGATATTGTATGATCCCACTTACATGAAATATCTAGAATAGGCAAATGCAGAGAGGCAGAGGTTGTTAGTAGTTACCAGGGAATGGGGCAGGCGGAGATGGGAGTTATTGCTGAAGGGGCACTGAGTTTCTGTTTGGGGTGATGTAAAGCTTTTGGAAATGGATAGTGGTGATGGTAGCACAATATGGTGAAAGTAGTAAATGCCACTGAACTGGACGTGTAAAAATGGTTGAAATGGCAAACTTTTTGTTGTATATATTGTATCACAATAAAATTAAAATAAAATACTCAAAACAGGGACATCCAGGTCAATAGGCATAACAAAATTTATTAAGAAAATGTTCTGCATCCTACTGTGGTGAGTGGCATCTGGGGTTTTCAAAGCTAGTGAGTGGCCATCTAAGATGGATCAATTGGTCCCAGCCCACCCAGAGTAAAGGAGAATGAAGAACACCAAAGACACGAGGAAAATATTAGCCCAAGAGACAGAAAGGGCCACATAAACCAGAGACTCCATCAGCCTCAGATGAGAAAAACTAGATGGTGCCCGGCTACCGCCAATGACCACCCTGACAGGGAACACAACAGGGAGTCCCTGACAGAGCAGAAGAAAAGTGTGGTGCAGAACTCAAATTTTAATAAAAAGACCAGACTTAATGGTCTGACTGAGACTGGAGGGACCCAGGAAGACATGGCCTCTGGACTCTCTGTTAGCCCAAAACTAAAATTATTCCTGAGGCCAACTTCAGACAAAGATTAAAGTGGACTATGGGATATAAAGTGATACTAATGAAGAGAGTACTTCTTAGCTCTAGTAGAGACATAAGACTAAATGGGTTGCTCCTATACTGAGGCAAGATGAGAAGGCAGAGAGGGTCAGGAGCTAGTTGAATGGACACAGGAAATCCAGGGTGGAAAAGAGGAGTGTGGTGTCACAGTATGGGGAGAGCAACTAGGGTCACATAGCAGTGTGTGTATAAATTTTTGTATGGGAAACTACCATGAACTGTAAACTTTCATGTAAAGCACAATAATAAAAAAAAAAAAAAAAACAGAAAAGATAACATTTAGAGTTTTGTTGTATTAAATTCCCATATCATTAATACTCTCATAATGAGAGAAAATTTTAAGAAATTCATGTATTAAAAAGTGTGACACATTCTTAGCTTTCAGATTCATGGGGAAATATTCAGGAAAAGCTTAAAGGAAACCAAAAAAAGGTTAATAGTTAATAGTTTAAAGTGTCTTAAAGCAGGCACTTCACGAATCAAAACATCGTAAGAATCCCAATGCAATTCTTAGTGAATCTCCTCTAATCTCTAATATTTCCATGAACATCTCCTCCGCTTCATGAGCTTCAAAAGCATGCCACTGTTTGCTTCTTGTTTTGGCGTTCTCCCCCTTCCAATGCCTCAGACAGCACTGATCACAGAAACGTGTTCGTTCCCTCGACCTTAACCAGTGTGAACATTAACAGACACTCATGTTGCTGGAGAGGCTTTGTCTCATTTTGAGACTCATGAGAGTATTCAAAAACTGGGAAGTGATAACTTGTGTGAAATAAACATTTTTGTCAATTAGAAAATGTTTAATGAAATATTTAATTGCCCTGAAAAAAGGTAGTTTCACTGAAAGCAAAGTACTACACTTTTAGTATAATAGAAAAGGGGGAAGTAGTGGTTCAGCTGTAGAAGTCCCACCTTCCATGCTGGAGAGCAGGTTCGATTCCCGGACAATGAACCTCACCTTCAGACACCAACCATCTGTCAGGTGGAGGCTTGCATGTTACTATCATGCTGAACAAGTTTCAGGGAAGCTTCCAGACTAAAACAGACTAGGAAGAAAGGACTGGTGATCTACGTCCAAAAAATCAGCCAGTGAAAACCCTATGGATTACAATAGTCCAATCCTGTTGTGCACGGGGTCACCATGAGTCAGGACCAATTTGATGGCAGCTAGCAACAACATGATAGAAAAATCTCTGAATTGTGCTAAAAAACAAACAAAATGGCTCTCTGAACGTATTACCAAACACACACTCACACCATGGGCTCCGAGTGGGGTTATGAGTCCTATTCTCACACCTTCGTAGAATGCGTTCTCTCCTGTGCCCATGAAGACCCATGCAAATGTGGTGCAATAGGTCCTGATTTAGCCACGTAGCCTTTTTAGATCTGAGGTCCTCATCCTTATTCAGTTGTTCAATTTCTAACCGCAGGTCAGATTAGTACTTCTGTTTGACCTTCATCGCACTGATAGAGGCAGAAAAAAGGAGCGATGTAATTAAGTGCTAAGTGCTGGAGAACCAATCTATAATTTGACCCACATAATTTGAACGTGGAGCACTGGTGGTGTAATGGTTAAGAGTTCGTCTGCTAACCAAAAGGTCGGCAGTTCGGATCCACCAGTGCTCCTTGAAAAGCCTATGGGGCAGTTCTACTGTGTCCTATGTGGTTGCTGTGAGTTGGAATTGACTCTATGGCAATGGGTTTGTTTTTGTTTTGTTTAGTTTGAATGTGGGACTAATGTGGTTAAAATCATTAGTCAAGCTGGATTTTGTATTTAAAACAACATTCAAAATTAAAAAATGATTTAACAATTGCACTGATATTTGTTTCATATGGAACCAAAACAGTGGAACAAATCAATGAACGTTATACTATTTTCAGTTCAATGTGCATACTTGCCTTTGAGCAAATGTTTGAGCTCAAATACCCTGAGCATAAGATGAAATAATATGGTTATTCTGAAACGCTGCATAGATGTTATCTGATAGCTCTTCACATGTCTAGTCCACGTACTGAGAAATGTCTCTTTCTTTTCAAGGCCACTGAGCACACTTAAGTAAAGAATACTTGTCTTATGACTGGATCATTTGTAATATGCAAAGATTTGGTGTTAAGTAATTCAACTTCTTCCATTTAAATTGACCCAAACATTAAAGACTAGTTAAGTGAATAAGACTTCAGGCACAACATCTGGCCTTTATAGGCTTATATTTCTTCTCATCTCACTAGATGAGTCCTTTCAAGTAGGTTCACATGGGAAGAAAACAAAAAGCAAACCCATTGCCAGAGAGCCGATTCTGACCCATGGTGACTGGAAACAGGTGTTTGTATTTATATTCTCACTCAGGCTTGAAGTTTATTTTTGTCCTTTAACTCTCCTATATTCCACCATCTCACCTACACTGATGTATTCATGAGTCATGTTTATTGTCTGTTTCTATGATTATTGTATTATCATCCATATTTTTAGGTTTTAATTTGCTCTACTTTTGTAGTAAGAATGGAAGGGAATGCCCCACTAACCAGGAGACAGATGGGAGAGGCAGCTTTTAAAAAGATACACTTATTACAATATGTAAGTTATAAGCTATATTTGAAATATGCTACATTAAAACCAACATCAATAGACTCTTCAGAAGTTCTATGGGAAATAGGCCACAATTTTTGGTTCTTTTTTCATTTTAATTGTATTTTATTCAAATACAAGGACTTACAAGAAAATTGTGGATGCTTGTGAATCCAGGGAATTTTGCAGATAAGGAGAAAAGAATAGAAACTTCATTCACAGATATATTGGCTTTCATTATTTTTCAGCATTATCCAGTATCATTAATATTGTTTTGTGGAGGATGCAAAATTAATTAAAACCTCTTGAAAATACATAGGTAAAAGCAGATTAAAAGCAATTAATCACTTTTTCACAAGTTTTCATTTCACAGAAAAAAACTATTATTTTTAGGAAAACTAAACTTGATGCCATAGGAAAAAACGGAGCATGAACTTTGTGACCAGCTTAAAAAATGTTCCACTGGAATGACATCCTTCAGTCTTACCAGTCTAACATGAAGGAGATGCCTCAGCTAGGACCTGTATGAGTCTTCTGTGTCCAGAGCTGACTCCAACTTAAGCATATCTAGTTTAGCAAATCGATCCATCTCCCCTGGCATTTTCTAGAAAAGCAGGTAACTAAGTTTTAATTTTCATCTTGTATTTACAGCATTGAAATTATATCCTGAAAAAAAATTACAGGGTACCTGGGACTATTAATTTTCTTGAATATTAAATAGAAAAATCACTTGCTAAAATATATTTATTTTCATTACATCTGAGGACAGTATTAAAAACTCTATCATATGAGAAGTCTCATTTGTATACTTATGAATATGATAAGAAACAAATCCATTGCTGTAGAGTCCATTCCAACTCATAGTCACCCTGTAGGATAGAGTAGAACTGCCCCATAGAGTTTCCAATGCTGTAAATCTTTATAGAAGCAGACTGCCATATCTTTCTCCCCTAGAGTGGCTGGTGGGTTCAAACTGCCAACCTTTTGGTTAGCAGCCAAGTGGTTTAACTACGGTGCCACCAGGGCTCCTCATCACCATTATAGTTGCCCTCAAATCACAACCAAACAGCTCTTTTATGCAGCACAGACTGTGGAAGAGCAAGGTTTTTTGTAGGTTAATACCTATGTAAATGGACATAATAGAGCAACTTCATCATAGTTTTCAGCTCTTCTTTTTTCTACTCTGTGTCCTATGACAACAATCACTCTTGCTCCTGTAACCAAGTTGGAATTTCTTAAAGATCCCATTTCTTTGGTTATTTCTGAAGTCAAGCCCTCAGCATCATTTTCTTCCCTGATGCTAGAATATAAAAAGTAAAAAAAGAAAAGATACAGAACACAAACATAGAATTGTTCAAAAAGACAACCTAAATAACGATGTACAAATGGTTCATTTCAGTAAATCTTAACATAAGACTATTTAAGGAGTCATAGAAAGTAATTTACTACCAACAGAAAAGAGTAAAAACTATAGGTACTTACAAATGTATTAAAAAAAAAAAGTTGCCGTCAAGGCAACTCCAACTCACGGAGACCCTATGTGTATCAGAGTAGAACTGTGCCCCATAGGGTTTTCAATGGATGATTCCTCAGAAGTAGATCACCGGACCTTTCTTCCCAGGTGGCTCTGGGTGGATTGAAACCTCTAACGTTTGGTTAGCAGTCAAGTGCCTTAACGATTTGTACCACCTTGTTATTCACCAAAGTGTATAGACCTGGATTTTCACAAAAGTCTTAGAAAATGTGATATGTCTGGCTAGATTTAAGACATTTTGGGCCAGAGTAGGCAAATTCCTACATTTGGGTCATATACTTAGAGAAATCATTAATATTCTTTAAGGGGCACACGAAGTTTTGTTGATTTGAATATGAAAAGTCACTATTCCAGACTTTTATTTTTAATTATAAATTTATTTAAATATTAAATTAGGCATTGAAATTCTACACTATGCCCATTTTTGAAATTATTTACTTATAAGCATTATGTACAATGCACACCACTTGTTAATGTAACAGCACTAAGCCCCCAATCCAAGAAGGATCCTCTAGTCACTTGGATGGTTAGTCCCATCACTTAATAGCAAGTTAGGAGGATGAAATATGAGAATTCAGATGAAAAAGCAAATTATAGACACTTTTGAACATGCAAAGAAATAGAAAGTTTACTACACACGGACTTTCTGAAAGAATTCCCTCAGGTTGCTTTCAAGAACAAGGCAACAATTGAATTAAGGAAGGAAACATGAGACATGGAAAAGTGACAACATAACTAATAACTTATGGTTAAGTGTAAAACATTGTCAATAAATAATGACAATCTCCAACTAAAATCCCAGATGATACTAACATTTGACTGGGGTGGAGCTATCAGACTTCTTGATTGAATGCAGGTAGAAGGCAATGAGAACAGTCCTCTCAACTTCTCCACTAGCCATGTGATCTTTGTGATAGTAGTAATACTCAGAATAGTGACTCTTCTATATGAAAATCAACTTCTACTAGGCCATAAGCAAGTTTCTCGAGCACTTTAGAAAAGATCTGCTAAATAGATATTGAATACACAATTCGGAAAATTTTTATTGCCAAAATGAAAACCTACAGCATCTGTGTCTTTAACCTAGGAAGAAAGATCAGAGATTATCATACAAATGAACTTAATGTACTTGGAAAATATATTTCTTTGAATTTGACCTACAGAGATTTCTGTGGGCTCAATTATGATGCTTTTATGTTACATATAACTATAAATATATAATTATTATGGAACTTGTTGAAACTAAGGCTACATCTCAAGTATACTTATATGTGATATATGATGGGCTTTTAGGAGAGAAAATACTTTCTAGTATGGAATTTTCTGTATGTTTATAATCAAAGAAACAAACTGGGTTCTAATGCTTTGAACAAATTCTTAGGGGATTTAAAATGAAATAACTGATGGTTGCAAAATGTGATGAACTGAATTAATGTTACATGTGAAAAATGTTGAATTGAAAATATTATATATTTTTATACTACAATATTTTTTAAAAGGAAATAACTGTCAAGGATCAAATAATATTAAAGAGCTTAGACAAGACAAACAAAAACCAAGATATGTGTAGGAAAGAAGCATCAATCCCATTGCTGTCGAGTGGATTCCAACTCATAATCGTAGCAGAATGAAAATAGCACAGGCATTGAGGACGTTTACTCCTGGAATCACCACTTATCTGTCAGTTTGCCCTACTGTAGTGGTTTGCATGTTGCTGTGATGCTGGAAGCTATGCCAGCAGTATTTCAAATATCAGCAGGGTCACCCTTAGTGAACAAATTCAGCAGAGCTTCCAGACTAAGACTAGGAAGAGGGACCTGGTGATCTACTTCTAAAAGAATTGGCCAGTGAAAACATTGTGAATAGCAACATAATAGTGTCTTGTATAGGGCTGGAAGATAAGCCCCTCAGGTTGGAAAGCACTCAAAATACGACTAGGGAAAAGCTGCTTCCTCAAAGTAGAGTCGACCTTAATGACATGGATAGAGTCAAGCTTTCAGGATTTTCACTTGCTAATGTAGCATGACTCCAAATGAAAAGAAATAGACACAAATACCCATAAATAATCAGAATGTTGAATGTATGAAATGTGAATCTAGGAAAATTGGAAGTTGTTTAAAATGGAACACATTAAGATCCTAGGCATTAATGAGTTAAAATGGACTGGTATTGGCCATTATGAATCTGAGAATCATACGGTCTACTCTGCCAGTAATGACAACTTGAAGAGTAATAGCATCATACTCATCACCAAAAAGAACATTTCAAGATCTATCCTGAAGTACAATGTTGTCAGTGATAGGATAACATCCATATGCCTACAAGGAAGACCCGTTAAAACAATCATTCAAATTTATGCACCAACCACTAATGCTAAAGATGAAGAAATCGAAGACTTTTACTTACTTCGGCCATCTGAAATTGATCAAACATGGAATCAAGATGAATTGATAGTTACTGGTGATTGGAATGCGAAAGTTGGAAACAAAGAAGAATTGATAGGTGGAAAATATGGCCTTGGTGATAAAACGATGCCAGAGATCCCATGATAGAATTTTTCAAGACCAATGACTTATTCATGGCAAATACCTTTTTTCAACAATATAGATGGAGGATATACACGTGGACCTCATCAGATGGAATACGCAGCAATCAAACTGACTACATCTGTGGAAAGAGATTATGGAGAAGCTCAATATCATCAGTTAGAAGGCCAGGGGCTGACTGCAGAACAGGTCATCAGTTGCTTCTACACAAGTTCAAATTGAAACTGAAGAAAATTAAAACAAGTCCCACGAGAGCCAAAGTACAACCTTGAGTGTATCCCACCTGAATTTAGAGACCCCCTCAAGAATAGATATGATGCACTGAACACTAATGACCAAAGACCAAACAAGTTGTGGGATGACATCAAGGACATCATACATGAAGAAAACAAAAAAGACAAGAAAGAAATAAAAGACCAAAATGCATATCAGAAGAGACTGTGAAACTCACTCTTGAATGTAGAGCAGCTAAAGGGGAAGGAAGAAATGATGAAGTAAAAGAGCTATACAGAAGATTACAAAAGGGTGGCTCATGAAGACAAAGTAGAGTATTATAACGAAATGTGAAAAGACCTGGAGTCAGAAAACCAGAAGGGAAGAACATGCTCAGCATTTCTCTAGCTGAAAGAACTGAAGAAAAAATGCAAGCCTCAAGTTGCAATATTGAAGGATTCTATGGGGAAAATACTGAGTGATGCAGCAATCTTCAAAATAAGATGGAAGGAATACACAGAGTCACTGTACCAAAAAGAACTTGTCAACATTCAACAATTTCAGGAGGTAACATATGATCAAGAACCAATGGTACTGAAGGACAAAGTCCAAGCTGCACTGAAGGCACTAGGGAAAAACAAGTCTCCAGGAATGGACAGAATACCAATTTAGATCCTTCAACAAAGGGATGCAACCCTGGAAGTACTTACACATCACTGCTAAGAAATTTGGAAATAGCTACCTGGCCAACCAACTAGAAGAGATCTAGATTTGTGTCCATTCCAAGGAAAGGTGATCCAAAAAATGTGGAAATGATCAAGCACTATCATTAATACTACATGCAAGTAAAATTTTGCTGAAGATAATTCCAAAATGACTGCAGCAGGGAACTGCCAGAAATTCAAGCAGGATTCAGAAGCAGACAAGGAATGGAGGATATCATTGCTGATATCAGATGGATGTTGGCTGAAAGCAGAGCATACCAGAAAGATGTTTACCTGTATTTTATTGACTATGCAAAGGCATTCGACTGTGTGGATCATAACAAATTATGAATAACATTGCAAAGAATGAGAGTTCCAGAATACTTAATTCTGCTCATGTGGAACCTGTACCTAGGCCAAGTGGCAGTTGTTCAAACACAGCAAGGGAACACTGCGTGATTTAAAATCAGGAAAGAAGTGTGTCAAGGTTGCATCCTTTCACCATATTTATTCATTCTGTATGCTGAACAAATAATCCGAGACTATATGAAGAAGAATGCTTCATGAGGATTGGAGGAAGACTCATTAACAACCTGTGACATACAAATGACACAACCTTGCTTGCTGAAGGTGAAGAGGACATGAAGCACATACTGATGAAGATCAAAGACTACAGCCTTCAGTATGGATTACACCTCAACATAAAGAAAACAAAAACCCTCACAACTGGACCAAAGAGCAACATCATGATAAACACATAAAATATTGAAGTTGTCAAGGATTTCATTTTACTTGGATCCACAATCAACGCCCATGGAGGCAGCAGTCAAGAAATCATATGAAGTATTGCACTGGGCAAATGTGCTGCAAAAGACCTCTTTACAGTCTTAAAAACCAGAGATGTGTCACTTAGAGGACTATGATGTGCCTGTCTCAAGCCATGGTATTTTCAATCACCTCATATGCATGTGAAAGCTGAACAATGAATAAGGAAGACCAAAGAAGAATTGGTGCCTTTTAATTATGATGTTGGCAAAGAATATTGAACATACAAGAAGAATGAACAAATCTGTCTTGGAAGAGGTACAGCCAGAATGCTCCTTAGAAGTGAGGATGGCGAGACTTCATATAATGTACTTTGGGCATGTTACCAGGAGGAAGCAGTCCCTGGAGAAGGACATCATGCTTGCTAAATAGAGGTTCAGTGAAAAAGAGGAAACTCCTCAAGAGATGGACTGACACAGTGGCTGCAATGATGGGCTGAAACATAGCAACTATTGTGAGGACGGTGCAGGACTGGTTGGTGTTTTGTTTTGTTGTACGAAGGGTCGGTATGAACCAGAACTGACTTGATGACACCTAAAACAACAAGAACATGTCTTGGGAACCAATTCAGGCTTAACTCCTAGGAGGTGTGCGAGCCTAACCAAACCAAAGCAAACCCATTGCCTTTGAGTTGATTCCGACTCATAGCGACCCTATAGGACAGAGTAGAACTGCCCATAGGGTTTCCAAGGAGTGACTGGTGGATTCAAACTGCCTACCTTTTGGATAGCAGCTGAGCTCTTAACCACTGTGCCACCAGGGCTCTGTGTGAGCCTAGGCATGTAAAAAAACATATGACATGAGGCTATTCATACATATTTTCCTGGCAGAGTAGTTAGAAGGAGCTAAAATATATTTATATCTATATATGTACATATGTGTCTGTATATGCACATACACACACACACAGACACACACACACATATATATAAAACACATCTGTTGCCTGATACATTGTGGGCACAGAAAAAGTCTTTTTGTTATGTATTATTAAAATCACAGCAAAAAGAGGTAGTTAAAGAAAGTGATGGTTTTAAGTCTGAGTCAAAACCTTAGAATGTATGTATCGGGAAATTGAATTAAGAATGTTTAGGAATTATAAACCCAGTAAATTTCATGATTTAAAAATACTATTGAAACCCTAGCTGGAAGATCTGGGAGGCACCCCAAGGCTAAAGACTCCTGAGAGGCACCCCAAGGTAAGATACAGTTTTTATGCAAGGTCCGTCAACTCCCTTTTCTTCTTGACTAACCACTGATATGCTCTAGGCAACATTTTCTTAATATCATTTTCCAGGAAGTCCAATTGCCAGAAGGCTGCACCTTGATAACCAGCCCAACCGGCTACCCATGCTTGTGCAGAACCTGACCTTGAACTCTCCCTCCCCCAGAGGGAAGCACATTTACCAACCCACCGCTGTACCCAGAGCCCATTCTGGAGTGAGAGGTCCATCCACCAGTACATCCGGCTGCAGACGATTCGGCAACTGGACTCCTAAACTTGGACAAGGGAGGGGAGTTCCAAGACTGAGTGGGCTAAGGGGGACTGAAGTGTAGGACACAGAATCTGTCTCTCCATGAAAGATCCCCAAATCTCTAGCTCGGGGAGCTCTCTGTCTTCTGGTCATTAGACCCTGCATTGATCCTTATCTGTGCAGACAATAAACTTGTCACTTTCTGTTTCCCTTTCAACTGGTGCCTGTCTTTTTTCAGTTGGCTAATAGGACAGGATGAGATCTCAAGAGGCGTTTGGTTACACTAGGATGGGTTTTAAACATAGTGCTACCTGGATGTCGAAGTTCTGTATCTAAATAATTTTTAAAAGAGAATAAGTATTTATCTAATAAAAATAAACATTCATTTGAATGCAGAAGCCCTGAAAACCAGTTGTAATGATAGACATTATTTGTCAAAAAAAAAAAAAAAATCACCACTGAGCTATTATTGGTCAATGAATAGGGAAAGAACTGAGGATGTGAGTTTTACATAGTTTCCTGAGGTATTCCTGCAGGGGTTAATAATAGTTCAACCTACAAAATAAGGAAACTCTTTTTGCTCATGGTGACATGAACACTCCAAGGGTTTTGCCTCCTGGAGAAATGTAAAAAAAATCTTGGCAGAAGATAGAAGAATGAAAGTATATTTCCTAGGACTCTTAACAGTCAAAAGGAGCTATTGGTGTCAGGCCAACTGCTGCTCTGTGGAGACCGGAAGATTCCTGCTCCAGGATCCCAAGGATAGGTCTGGCCCAAGTGACAGTTAAATGTAAAGACTCACCTGGGCAGGGCTGATGAATACCAATTTATAATAACGTGGCTTAGTGGGAAAGGAGGAAATTCTTAGTGGGAAAGGATTGTAAGATGCGAAGAATTGGTAAGTTGCATTTTGGTGACAACATTTAAAACAGCCATTCTGATACTTGATCATTCAAAATATTTGAATGATTAACTTTCATACTGAGCATTCAGCTATATATATTTTTTGGATAAGCAGAAATTGTTGAAAGAGTTTTTTTTCTCTTTGTTTTATTTTGTAGAGGTATTTCCATCAGTTTTGGAGGAAGTACAGCCAGAAAGTTCCTTAGAGGCTGACCCAGGGAGTCCTGCCCTCTTTGGTTCTGTGAAGCCCCGCCCACACAGACCACGAACGACCCCTCCCCCTCCCTCACTACACGTGAAGCTCCTTGCCCACCTAGCCCTCCTCCAGGCTGAGATGAGCAGTACATCCTGGAGTCGGGACACATGTGGTTGACTCAGTCCCCATGGAAAGACATGAGGTCTTCAGAACTGTCTGGCCACAAGACACAATCTCCTAGCACAGAGCATCAGCCAGGGCATCAGACTCCAACCTCAACCCAAACTGACATGTACAAGTGACCAACGCAGACACACAGGTGGATATAGACACGCACACAAAACTTCAGCCCAAACATATGGTAGAAGTGATAGACGCAGACGAGCAGGAGGACATAGACACGCGCGCACACACGCGCACATGAACTTGAGATCTAACCCGCAACCTGCACACGAGACACAAACAACACAAAAAATACAGACTGAACACAGAATACACAAACATAGACAAAACACACCTGCGTGAATGCACACACAAAATATACAGCACACTCAGACACACACATAGAAACAACACACACACGTGTGCATGCACACACCCACACAATACACAGCACACTCAGAGACACAGACATAGACGTGGACACATAGAACACACACAAAATACACGAACACAGACACACTTAGACTCACATAAAATAACAGAATGGTCGTGCGCACACACGCATGCACCAACCCGCAACACACACACACAGAGCACCCACAGAGATGCAGATACAGACACACAACACACCCAGATATAATACTCGGACACAGACACAACACGTACAACACAACACGCACAACACATTGATGGATCCATACAGCCAACACAGCCACAAAATCGATTGAAGCTGCAGCTTCACCAAGGAGGCAGGACTTAGACCCCAAGCGAAAATCTGGTCAACCTGGATTCTTGGGGAAGGGGAAAAGAAAAAAAAAAAACTCTTAAGTCCACATCTCCGGAAACACCCAGTCGGGTTCAACCGCCTCATCGCGGTGCTGGTCCGCCCCGCTTCCCTGGCCAGGGCCCGAGGGTCCGAGGCCCGCGGGATGCATGCGGCCGGCCTTGGACCCTCGGCCTCGCCGCTCCACGGCAAGCGCCTCACTCTCCGCCCTCACTCCCTCACAAACCCGAGATTCAGATCGGCTCAACCTGCCTGCTCAACCTGGACCTCGGGGAGAGGGATGGGGTGCAAAGGCGTGAGATATCACGCCCTGGACCTCCCGCCACCACGCCCTCTGGCGGGGAAGAGAGGATGCCGGGAAACACGGACTGAGGGCGTCAGCCGCGCACCGCGCGCAGCCGCCCGCCATCCGCCCGCGAGGCCCCATGGGAAAGGGGCCGGGGGGCGCTCCTCGCTGCCTGTCTTAGTTATCTTGTGCCGTCGTAACAGAAATACCTGAAGTGGATGGTTTTAACTAAGAGAAGTTTATTTCTTCACAGTCAAAGTGGGCTAAAAATCCAAATTCAGGGTGTCAGCTCTAGGGGAAGGCTTTTTCTGTCAGCCTTCTCTTCAGTGTTCCCTGGACTAGGAGCTTCTCTGCGCAGGGACCCTGGTCCAAAGGACACGCTCTGCTCCAAAGGCCACGCTCTGCTCCCAGCACTGCTTTCTTGATAGTATGAGGTCCCCCCGTCTCACTGCTCACTTCTGTCTTTTATATCTCAAGAGATTGCCTCAGGACACAATCCAGTCTTGTAGATCCAGTCCTGCCTTACTAACACAACTGCCACCCATCGTCCCTCATTAACATCATAGAGGCAGGATTTACAACATATAGGAAAATCACACAGGAATCATGGCCCAGCTAAACTGATATGCACATTTTTTGGAGGACATAATTCAAACCATGACACCGCCCATGCCTCAGCCGTCCCCCGCCACCTCTTCTGCACCCCATCCCAGCCCAGGGACAGGGGGCACCCTGGCGGGATGCGGGGAGAAGCGAGGGCGGCGAAGCACGATCACTGCTTGGGCATCCCTCTGTGCAGAGCAGCACACGCACACCTCCTCTGCTGGCACGCATGCATGCGCCATCTCCTGGCCCGAGAAGCCCTGCGGCGGGCGTGCGCCCACCCACCAATTGGCTGGCTGGGTGTGCACGCGTGAGACCTGCCACTGCTCCACACACAGGGAGGGAGGATAGCAGGGTGGCCGGGTCGACAAAATGCCGCAGCAAAGATGGCAGCAGGCAGTGACTGGGACATCGCAGTACATCCCTGGGAAGGAGAGAGGACACTAGAGAGAGGGCTCCAATTGTGAACACGCAAGACAATCCCTTGTGTGGAGGGCTGACTTTCAGTAGATTCAGTGAGGGACCTGCTCTGCTACATATGAAACCCCAACCCAGAAACTCGTCCTTTATGAATGGGTTAGCACCAGCCTCCCTAAGAACGTGCAGTGCGTGACAGGCATAGATGTGGAAGAGGTGTGGAATAGACATGGAATAGACATCAAATGGACGTGGAATAAATCGTGGAATAGACGTGGAATAGATGATGTGGAATGTGTGGAATAGATGTGAAATACGTGTGGAATATATATGGAATACAGGTGGACTACAGGTGGAATAATGATAGAATAGACATGGAATTGATGTAGACCAGACATGGAAAGGTGATGTGGAAGAGATGTGAAATATATGTGGAACAGATGTGAAGTAGATGGGGAATAGACCTGGGTACCATGTGGAAGAGACAACGGGATAGATGTCGAACAGATGTGGAATAGATGTGGAATAGACGTGGACAAGAGGTGTTACCGACGTGGAACACACGTGGAATAGACATGCAATAGAAGATGTGGAATAGATTCAGAATACATGTGGAAGAGAGGAAAAACAGATATGGAATAGACATGGAGTAGTCCAGGAATAGACCTGGAAGGGACAGTGAAGAGGTGTGTAAAAGGTGTGGAAAAGACATGGAGGAGACTTGGAAAAGAGAATAGATATGTAACACATGTGAAATTCAGGTGGGATAGATGTGACATAATCGTGGAACAGACATGGAATAGAGAGGGAATATACATGAAATAGTTGTGGAACCAATGTGGAATGAATAATGTGCAATAAACATGGAATAGATGATGTGGAACATAAGTGGAATAGATGTGGAATAGACTTGGAATAGATTAAATTGTACAGATGTTGAATAGATGCAGAATAGACGTGCAATAAACATGGAAGAGATGATGTGGAATAGATGTGGAGTATATGTGGAATAGGTGTGGAATGGACATGGAATAGACGAGTAATAGATGTGGAATAGAGGTGTAATAGTTGTGGAATAGACTTGGAATAGATGTAGAGTAGACGTGGAATAGATGATGTAGACTAGGTATGTAATAGATGTGGAATAGAGGTGGAATAGATGTGGCATAGTTGTGAAACAGACGTGGAATAAATAATGTGGAATATATGTGGAATAGAGGAAAAATAGAGATGGAATAGAATGGGCATAGATGTGATATAGATGTTGAATAGACATCAAATAGACTTCGTGGAATAGATGTGGATTAGATGTGGAACAGAGGTAGAATACATGTGTAATGGATATGGAATAGCGGTTGAGTAGATGTGGAATAGATGAGGAACACATATGAAATAGACGTGGAATAAATGGTGTAGAATTGACACAATAGATGATGTGGGACATATTTGGAATAGATGTGGAATAGTTATGGAATAGAGGTGGAATAGACCTGGAACAGATGATGTGGAATACAGGAAAAATAGAGGTGGAATAGACCTGGAATAGATGTGATATAGATGTTGAATAGACAACGTGGAATAGATGTGAAATAGAATTGGGATAGTGGTAGAATACATGTGTAATGGATATGGAATAGCCATTGAATAAATTTGGCATAGATGTGGAATAGACAAGGAATACATATGAAATAGTCTTGGAATAAATGATGTGGAATTGACAAAGAATACATGTGGAACATATATGGAATAGATGTGGAATAGTTGTGCAATAGATGTGGAATAGACGTGGAATAGATGTAGAATAAGTCATGTAGAATGGACGTGGAAAAGACGATGTGGAGTAAATGTGAAATAGATGTTGAGATATGGAATAGAGGCACAATAGAGGTGGAATAGTGGTGGGGTAGAATAGAGGTGTAATAGACGTGGAATAGAGGTGTCATAGAAGTAGAATAGACGTAGAATAAATGATACGGAATCAACAAGGAACAGATGATGTAGAACATGTGAAATAGATGTTGCATAGAAGTGGAATAGAGGAGGAATAGATGAGGAATAGTCATGGATTAGATCATGGGGAATAGACGTGGAATAGTGATGAAATTAAGGTGGAATAGAAGTGGAAGAGTTGTGAAATAGATGTTGAATAGACAAGGAATAGATGTGGAATAAGTGACATAGACGTGGAATAGACATGATACAGATGAGGAATACACATGAAATAGCAGTGGAATAGACATGGATTAAATGATGTGGAATCAACATGGAATAGACAATATTGAACACATGTTGAATAGATGTGGAATTCATATGGAATAGAGGTGAAATAGAGGTTGAATAGTGGAATAGATGTGGAATAGACGTGGAATAGGCGTGGAATAGATGACGGGGAATAGATGAGTAATAGATACGCAATAGACGTGGAATATAGGTGAAATACATGTGGAAGAGACGTGGAATAGATGTGGAATTAGGAGGAATAGAAGTGGAATAGATGTGGCATAGATGATGTAGTAATGAGGAATAGTTGTGGAATAGATGTGGAAGAGACGTGGAATAGATGTCACATAAATACAGAATTGTGTGGATTAGACATGGAATGGACAATGTGTAACATGTGGAATGGATGTGGAATAGATATGGAATAATGGTGGAATAGACGTGAAATAGATGTGGAGTAGAAGAGGAATAGATGCTGAATAGTTGTTTATTATACGTGGAATAGACAAGTAATATACATGAAATAGATGTGAAAGAGACGTGGAATGATGTGCAGTAGACATGGAATAGACGATGTGGAACATGTAGAATAGAGATGTAATAGTTGTGGAATAGGTGTGGAATATGTTTGGTATAGAAGTGGAATAGGCATAAAATAGATGAATAAATGTGGAATAGACGTGAAATAGATGTGGAATAGAGGTAGAATAGATGTGTAATACACGTGGAATAGAGGTGGAGTAGATGTGACGTAGACGTGGAATAGACGAGGAATACACCCAAAACAGAAGTGAAATAAATGATGTACGATAGACGTGGAATAGACGATGTGGAACATGTGGAATAGGTATGGAAACAATGTGGAATAGAGGTGGAAGGGAGGTGGAATAGTGTTGGGATAGACATGGAACAGACGTAGAATAAATGTGGAATAGACAGAATAGACGTGGAATAGATGATGTGGAATAGATGTGAAATAGAGGTGGAATAGATGTGAAATAGATGTTGAATACAGGTGGAGTATGCGTGGAATAGACGATGTGGAATAGTTGTGGAAGACACGTGGATTAGATGTGGAAAAGACATGGAATAGAGGTAGAATAGATGTGTAATGGATGTGGAATAGATGTGGCATAAATGTTGAAGAGTCATGGAATAGACAATAGCATGAAGTAGATGTACAATAGATGTTAAATGCATGATTTAGAACATGTGGAATAGATGTCGAATAGATGTGGAATAGACATGGGATACAGGTGGAATAGAGGTGGAATACACGTGGAATAGAGGTGAAATAGACATGGAATAGAAGTGGAATATATGATGTTGAATGCATGATTGTGTGGAATAGGTGTGGGATTAGCATGGAATAGAGGCGAAATAGACGTGGAATACATCATGTGGAACGGACGTGGAAATGATGATGTGGAACATGTGGAATAGATGTGGAATGGATACAGACTGAGGTGGAATAGTGGTGGAATAGATGAACAGGCATGGAATAAATGTTGAATAGACATGGAATAGACAGAGAATAGATGATGTGGAAAAGATAGGGAACAGAGGTGGACTAATGGAACAGAGGTTGACTAATGGTGTTACACAGGTGAATAGTGGTGGAATAGCCATGGAGTAGACGTGAAATAGAAGTGGAATAGACGTTGAATAGATTTGGAATAGGTGTGGAATAGATGTGGAATAGATAATGTGGAATAACTGTATAATAAATGTAGTATACCGGTGGAATAGAGGTCTAATAGTGGTGGAATACACGTGGAATAGATGAGTAATAGACATGGGATAGATGTGGAAAAATAAAATGGAATAGACATAGAACAATGTGGAACAATTGATTTATTCCACGTCTATTCCACATCTATTTGACGTCTATTCCACATCTATTTGACATCTATTTGACACTTATTATTCACACCTAATACACATCTATTCCACAAATATTCCACGTCTATTCCACACATCTATTCAGCATCTATTCTGCATTTATTTTGTGTCTATGCCACATCTATTCCACATCAACTATTTTACGTCTATTCCATGAGTATTCCACCTCAATTCCATCTGTATTCCACATCTATTCCAATATCTATTCCACATATGTTTGACATCGTCTATTCCACATCTATACCACTTGATTTATTCCATCTATTTGACGTTGATTCCACAAATATTCCACATCTGTTCAACAATGTCTACTCCACAGCTTTCCTGGTTTTAAACCATGTAGTATCCCCTTGTTCTGTTCAAAGGACTTCTGGTTGTTCTGTGTATGTGTTGTACATGAGCACAATTATCTAGTTTAGAATTCTCATTCTTTTCAATGTTATCCATAATTTGTTATAATCCACACAGTCAAATGCCTTTGCAAAGTCAATAAAACACAGGTAAACATCTTTCTGCAATTCTCTGCTTTCAGCCAAGATCCATCTGACATCAGTAGTGATATCCTTCATTCCATGTCCTCTTCTAAATCTGGCTTGAATTCTGGCAATTCTCTGTTGATGTACTGCTGTAACCGTTTTTGAATTATCTCCAACAAAATTTTACTACACATGTTACATTAGCAGGAAACAAACCCTCAGCTTCCACATGGAATGTGAAAACTCTACCACTGAGCCACCAATGCCCCTTGAAATGCCCTATTTCAGTGAAATAATGACTCAAAAATTTAACTGCCAGTCCTGATTTCCCATCTAAAGCATAGACCAGTGCATCCAAGCTGTTATTCTGTATCTCTCTGGATATCCTGTAGACTTTTCAAGGTGAACATGCACTTTTCCCAACCTACACTGTCCCTTGTATAGCACTATCCATCAACAGGATGCCTTCGTAGTCTATCTTTCTCTCTGGCATTCCATATCTAGCTGGTTTTCAAGCACTGATTATCTTTAGAATTTACCTCCCTCCTCTATTTCTATTAATTCTTTTATGTGGATGGTTGTATAATTAGCTACATTTCTTTTTGTATCTTTCCAAAATATTCCTTACAGTAGTTTTATCAAACTCAAAATAACCCTCGTTTTGCAAATGAAATAACAGAAACCCCTAAAGATTCAGCATTGCTCACAGTCTTTCAGTTAGACAGTGGCAGAGTTGATTTTAGATTTTTTTAAAATTTTAACTCATTTTAATAAGACAAGCTCAAAAAACTCATTTGCCCTTTCCCTTAAAATTTTTTTAAAATTTTATTGTGTCATAGATGAAAGTTTACAGTGCAAGGTAGTTTCTAATTCAAAAATTTATACACAAATTGTTTTATGACATTAGTTGCAATCCTCGTGATACGTCAACACTCTTCCGCACTCCTTTTCTACCTGGGGTTCTCTGTCCATAATCCAGTTTTCCTGTCCCTTTCTGCCTTTTCTTCTTTGCTTTTGGGCAGATGTTACCCGTTTGGTCTTGTATACTTGATTGAACGAAGAACCATGCTCCTCACCCGTGTTATTTTTTTTTTTTTGTTTTATAGGCCTATCTAATCTTTGGCTACAAGGTCGACTTCAGGAGTGGCTTCAGTACAGAGTTAGCACAGTGTCTGGAGCCATATTCTCAGGGACTACTCCAGCCTCTGTCAGACCAGTAAGTCTAGTCTTTTTCTGATAATTTGGATTTTTTTCTACATTTTTCTCCTGCTCTTTATGGAATCCTCTATTGTGATCCTTTTCTGAGCTGTTGGTAGTGGTAGCCTCACACCATCTAGTTTTTTGGCTCAGGCTGGTGGAAGCTGTGGTTCATGTGGCCCATTAGTCCTTTGGAATAATATTTTCTTTGTGTCTTTGGTTTTCTTCACTCTCCTTTGCCCAGAACTTGATGGAACAAATAGATGAATCTTAGACGGCCACTCACAAGCTTTTAACACCTCAGACTCTGCTCTAAAAAGTAGGATGTGGAACATTTTCTTTATGAACTATATTATGCCAATTGACCTAGATGTCCCCTGAGACCATGGACCCTAGCCCTCAGCCCCACTAATTCAGTCCCTCAAGGTGTTTGGATGTGTCTAGGAAGCTTCTATGATTTTGTCCTGGTCGAGTTGTTCTCGCTTCCCCTAGGTTGTGCGTTCTCTTTCCCTTCACCAAAGTTAACACTTGTCTACTATCAAGTTAGTGATTTCTCTCGTCTCTAACCCTCCCCTCACTCATACCCGTCAAAGATTTTTTTCTGGGTGTAAACCTTTTCTTGGGTTTTTATAATAGTGGTCTCATACAATATTTGTCTTTTAGTGATTGATGTATTTCACTCAGCGTAAAACCCTCAGGATTCATGCATGTTGTAAGATGTTTCACAGATATGACATTGTTCTTCATCATTGCATAGTATTCCATTGTGTGTATGTATCATAATTTGTTTATCTATTCATCTGTTAATGAGCACTCTTGGATTGTTTCCAAATTTTTGCTATTGTGAATAATCCTCCAAAGAAGATGCCTGTGTATATGCCTACTTGTGTGATGGCTATTATTTCTCTAAAGTATATTCCTAGGAGTGGAATTGCTGGATTTTATGGTATTTCAATTTCAGCTATTTAAGGAGACACCATATCATTTTCCACAGTGGTTGCACCATTTTACATTCCCATCAGCAGTGCGTAAGGCTTCCAATCTCCTTGCTTCCTGTCCAAAATTTGTTTTGTTTTGTTTTTTCTTGTTTTTAGTAGTGTGAGTAATGTCTGGGTGAGATGATGTCTCATTGTAGTTTTTTTGCTTGCATTTGTCTAATGGCCTGTGATCACAAGCATTTCTTCATGTGTCTGATAGCTGCCTGAATGTCTTTGTTGAAGTACCTGTTCATATTCTTTGACAATTTTTAAATTGGATTATTTGTCGTTTTGCTACTGAGATATGGAATTATTGTATAGATTTTAGAAATTAGATCTTTGTCAGAAATGCCATAGCCAAAATTTTTTTTATCAGTCTTTAGGTTCTCTTTTTCTCTTTTGGTCAAGTCTTTGGATGAGCTTAAGTTTAATTTTTAGGTGCTTCTTGTTATCTAGTTTATCTTCTGGTGTCTGTGTATTGTTAGTTATGGTGTATATTCTCTTTTTGCCATGTATTAGGGCCGTTAGCATTGTCCCTTTTTTTCTTCCATAATTTTATTGTTTTAGAATTTATATTTAAGTCTTTGATCCATTTTGAGTAAGTTTTGTGTATGGTGTGAGGTATGGGTCACGTTTCATTTCTCTATAGAAAAATCCAATTATGCCAGCACCATTGGTTAACAAGACTGTCTATTCTCCATTCAGTAGACTTTGGCCCTTTGTCAAACATCAGCTGTTCATAGGTGGATGGATTTACATCTGAGTTCTCGATTCTGTTCCATAGGTCTATGTGACTGTTGCTGTACAAGTAACATTCTGTTTTGACTACCATGGGTGTACAATAGGTTCTGAGATCAGGTAGTGTGAGGCCTCCCACGTTTTCTTCTTCTTTATTAATGCTTTGCTTATGCAAAGCCTCTTCCCTTTCCATATAAATGCGGTAATTTGGTTGTCCATGTCTTGAAAGAATGCTATTGGAATTTGAATCGAGATTGCATCATAACTGTAGATCACTTTGGGGAGTATTGATATTTTCACAGTGTTGAGTCTTCCTATCCCTGAGTATGGTATGTTTTTCCACTTAGGTATGTCTCTTTTGGTTTCTTGCAGTAGTATTTTGTAGTTTTCTTTACCTAGGTTTTATGTCCCTGGTTAGATTTATTCCCAAGTATTTTATCTTCTTCCCCCATGTGTCTGGACTGGAGAAGACTCATTAACAATCTGCATTATGCAGATGATTGAATTCTGCTTGCTATGATTGAAGAAGACTTGAAGCACTAACTGATGAAGACCAAAGACCACAGCCTTCAGTATGGATTACAACTCAACAGAAAGAAAACAAAAATCCTTGCAACTGGACCAATAAGCAACATCATGATAAATGGAGAAAAGATTGAAGCTGTCAAGGATTTCATTTTATTTGGATCCATGATCAACACCCATGGAAGCAGCAGTCAGGAAATCAAAAGACACATTGCATTGGGCAAATCTGCTGCAAAAGACCTCTTTAAAGTGTTAAAAAGCAAAGATGTCACCTTGGAGACTAAGGTATGCCTGATCCAAACCATGGCATTTTCATTTGCCTCATATGCATGCGAAAGCTGGACAATGAATAAGGAAGGTCGAAGAATTGAAGCCTTTGAATTGTGGTGTTGGAGAATATTGAGCTTACAGTGGAATGCCAAAAGAACAAACAAATCTGTCTTGGAAGAAGTACAACCAGAATGCTCCTTAGAAGTAAGGATGGCGAGATCACATCTCACATAATTTGGACATGTTATCAGGGGGGATCAGTCTTTGGAGAAACATATCATGCTTGGTAAAGTAGAGGGTTAGCAAAAAAGAGGAAGACCCTCAAGGAGATGGATTGACACAGTGGCTGCACCAGTGGGCTCAAGTATAACAATTGTGAGGATGGCGCAGGACTTGACAGTGTTTTGTTCTACCGTACGTAGGGTGGCTACGAGTTGGAACCAACTCAATGGCACCTAACAACAACATTTTATCTTCTCGGGGGCTATTGTATATGGCATGGATTTAGTGAATTCTTTTTTGAAGTTCTCTTTGTTGGTGTAGAGAGATCTGACTGATTTTTGTATGTTAATCTTTTATTTTGCTACTTGGCTGAAATCTGTTAGTTCCAGTAGCTTTGTTGTAGATGATTTGGGGTTTTCTGTGTATAAGTCACATCGTCTGCGAATAGGTATAGTTTTACCTCTTCCATGACAATTTGGATGCATTTTATTTATTTTCTTGCCTCATTGCTGTAGCTAGGACTTCCAGCACAACGTTGAATAAGAGTGATGATAAAGGGCATCCTTGTCTTGGTCCCGTTCTCAAAGGGAATGCTTTCAGTCTCTCTCCATTTAGAATAATGGGGGCTGTTGGTTTTGTATAAATGCCCTTTATTAATGTCGAGGAATTTCTTTTCTATTCCTATTTGGCTGAGAGTTTTTATAAGGAATAGGTATTGGACTTTGTCCAATGCCTTTTTTGCATCAATTGAGATGATGGTGTGATGATCATGTGATTCTTTCATTTTATTTATGTGTTGGATTATGTTCATTGATTTTCTAATGTTAAACTACGCTTGAATCACTGGTATAAATCCTACTTGTTCATGATATATTATTTTTCCAAACTGGCTACAATTTTCTTGATAATTTCTGCATCTATGTTCATGAGGCATATTGGTCTGTAGTTTTCTTTTTTTGTGGTGCCTTTGCCTGGCTTTGGTATCAGGGTTATGCTGGCTTCATAGAATGAATTCAGGAGTATTACTTTTTTTTTCTATGCTTTGAAATAATTTGAATTGGATTGGTGTGAACTCTTCTCTGAAAGTTTGGACGAATTCCCCAGTGAAGCCATAAGGATCACAGCCTTTTTTGTTGTTGGTGGTGGTGGTAGAAGTTTTTTTTTTTTATTATCTCTTCAATCTCTTCTTTTGTTATGGGTCGGCTTGATTTTTCTCCCTCAGTTTGTGTTAGTTTAGGTAGGTAGTGTGTTTCTAGAAATTTGTTCATTTCCTCTAGATTTTCAAATTTGTTGGATTTAAATTTTTCATAGTATTCTGTGAAGACCTTTTTGATTTTAGTTGTGTCTATTGTGATATCATCTCTCTCATTTCTTGTTTGTGTTATTTGCTTCTTCTCCTGTTTTTCTTTTGTCAATGTGGTGACTAGTTTATTTTGTTCATCTTTTGAAAGAACCATCTTTTGTCTTATTGATTCTATTTTTTTGGTTCCTATTTCATTTATTTCTGCTCTAGTCTTTATTATTTCCTTCCTTGTGATGCCTGTGTGCTTCTTTTGCAGGTCTCTATTTGTTTGAGTTGTAGCATTAGTATTTTGTTTTGGCCCTTTCTTCTTTTTTGACATTTGTGTTTCTTGCTATAATATGATCTCTAAGCACTGCTTTTGCTGTGTCCCAAAAGTGTTAGTAAGATGTGTTTTCATTCTCGTTGGATTCTATGAATTTTTTATTCAGTCCTTGATTTCTTCTGTTACCCAGTAGTTTTTAGGTAAGATGTTATTTGGTTTCCATGTATTTGATTTTTTTTCCTTGCTGTTTCTGTTACTGATTTTCCTTTTATGGCATTATGATCAGAGAAGATACTTTGTATTATTTCAGTGTTCTGGACTTTTTTGAGGCTTACTTTGTGGTCTAAAATGTGGTCCCTTCTGGAGAATGTTCCATGTGCATTGGAAAAGAAATGTGTACTTTGCTGCTGTTGGGTGGAGTGTTATAGAACACTGTCTGTGAGGGCAAGTTGGTTGATTGTGGCATTTAGATCTTCTGTATTTTTACTGAGTTTCTTTCTAGACGTTCTGCCCTTCACCAAAACTAGTGAGTCAAAGTCGCCTATTATTATTGTGGAACTATCTATTTCTCTTTTCAAAGCTGTTAGTTTATGTATTATTGTGCACTGTCATTGTGTCCTTACGTATTTATTATGGTTATGTCTTCTGGTGTATTGACACTTCAGTCATTATAGAGTGACCCTCCTTATGCTTTGTGGTGAATTTTGCTTGAAAGTCTATTTTATTGGAGATTAATATTGCCACTCCTGCTCTTTTTGGGCTATTGTTTGCTTGATTTTTTCCCCATCCTTTGAAGTTTAGTTTGTTTAGGTGTTTGTGTCTCAGAAGTGTCTCTTGTAGGCAGCATAAAGATGGATCTTTTTTCTTTTTATGCATTCTACCGTTCTCTGTCTTTTACTGGTTCTTTTAGGCCATTTACATTCAGTGTAATTGTTGATCGGTATGACTTTTCTGCTGTCAGTTTTTTTTTGTGTGTGTGTGTGATGCTGATAGGTTCTTTGTTCTGCTTAATTTTTGTGCTGAGTTCTTTTTATTTATAGATTTTCTTTTCATTTCTTTCATTATTGTTGATTTTGTGTTTGCTGACATTTTATGTTTTTCTTCTTTTTTATTTTGATTGGTAGGTTTTGTAGCTTCCTTCGAAATTTACTTTTATTTTTCTAAGTTTAATTCAGTCTTTTATTTCCTGATATTTTCTTAACTTCCTGTCCATATGGAGGTTCTGTGGCTACACCGTTTTTTCCCTTTTTTTTGTTCTGACAATTTACTTGTTTACATATTGACAATCTGGTTCCC
Organism: Trichechus manatus latirostris; assembly: GCF_000243295.1. NCBI lineage: Eukaryota > Metazoa > Chordata > Mammalia > Sirenia > Trichechidae > Trichechus > Trichechus manatus. Next base: position 256,436 of record NW_004444295.1, on the reverse strand, counting down.
TATTTTCAGTCTTTTAGCTTTGTTTTATGTTGGAGAACTCGCTATCTGAGTTGGTATCTGGTTGATTTGTCCTGTGTCCTTGTCTTTGGTTGTTGTCTGATGTTGGTTCTCTAACAAAATGACTCCCTTTTATATTTTTTTTAAATTTTGATCTGGTTTTTACATATTCCCTTAATTTTTGTTTATCTGGAAATGACTTAATATCGCCATCCATTTTAGAGACAGTTATGCTGGATAGATAATTCTTGGCTGGCAATTTTTGTCCTTCAAGGCTTTATATATGTCATCCCGTTGCCTGCTTGCCTGCATGGTTTCTGCTCAGTAAGCAGACCTTATCTTCACTCTCAGGATTCTTCCTTTGTCTTTGGTTTTGTGAAATTTGATTATGGTATGTCTTGATGACTTTCCTTTGGGAGCTTCCTGCATGGGTTCATTGAGCTTCTTGGATAATTATCATGTCATCTGTCATGATATTAGGAAAAATTTCTGCCATCAAATCTTTAACAATTCTGCCTGTGTTTACCATTATTCCCTCACCCGCTATTCTTAAACTTTGATCACTTGTAGGTTTTCCTCTTCATAATATCCCACATAATTGTTAGGATTTATTCATTATTTTTTCTGTTTTTCCTCAAACAAATTGATGTCAAGGGATTTTCTTCAATCTCACTGATTCTGACTTTCATTGTCTCAATTCTGCTCCTATCACCTTCTGTTAACCTAATTCTGAAATTTTATTGTTAATCTTTTGGATATCTAGTTGCTGCTTTTGTATGGCATCTGGTAGCCAATTTATTCTGTCATTTTGTTCTTGTATTGTTTCCCTGACACATTGCGGGGATTTAACCAATATCACAAAACAATTCATGTATAAATTTTTGAATGAGAAACTAGTTTGTGCTGTAAATGTGTGAAAAAAACACAACAAAATCAAAGAAACAAAAAATAAATTCATTATGGTTTTTAGCCCAAAAAAGGATTTTGGAAATAATTGATGATGATACAATTTAAAATACTATTTTTTTTAATACTTAAATGTGTATTTCCTACTGACTGGATTGTAATCTACCTTCAACTGGATTACAAGTTTCTTGGGGCTTGAATCTGTGTGTACAATTCTCTTTAATACCTTTAACTACTTAGACCAGCGTTGGACACATTGTTGTTGTTAGCTGCCATCTAGTCAGCCCCCGACTCATGGTGACCCATGCACAGCAAATGGAAACCCAGCACTTTCCTGCACCTTCCCCAAGATCAGTTGGGCATTGGACTGTTGTGATCCATAGGGTTTTTATTGGCTGATTTTCAGAAGTAGATCACCAGGCCTTTCTTCCTAGTCTCCACTGAAGCTCCACTGAAACCTGTTCATTAACATAGCAACATGAAGCCTTTACTGATAGAAAGGTGATGGCTGCATATGAGATGCATTGGCTTGCTGTCCAACATGGGTCTCCTCATGGAAGGTGAGAATTCTACCACTGAACCGCCAACCCCACTGGGCACAGAGAAGAGTGTTAATGATGCAACTGACATGAAGTGAAGAAACTCGTGTTTTAGGAGTCTTGGTCCCTCTCATTGCTGTTGACTCAATTCCAACTCCTAGCAACCCTATAGGACACAATAGAAATACTCAGCTTCCATTGGGTTTCCAAGGAGGGGCTGGTGGATTCCAACTGCCAACATACTGGTTAGCAGCTGAGCTGTTAATCACTGCATTGAGCAATCTGGGGCTAGTCACTCTTGCTGTAGTGTTTTTCATAGCTATGAAGAACTTGACATTTCTTTATTCTTTCAACAAGTTACTTTTTATCTCCTTTTGTTGGCCTTAGGATAGCATCAAAAATTAAAATCATGATTACTATATTCATTTGATAGTTCTTTTTTGGTCCACAGCTGGTATGTTTCAGAAAGCCTTGGGATAAGAAATATGTTTAATGTGAAATTATTCCTAGGTGATTTTACTTCCCAGTGATCTTTGGAATTAAAGCCCATTCTCTGGCTTGTCTGTGGGGTATGGATGCCTGGCCACAGACTGCAGGCCAACTGCCTCAAGATCCAAACTGTTTGAATGGTTTCTTTCACTGGTTGTTTTGCCCTCTTACTAGGCCACAGACCTGCATTATCTCTTTCTAATGTCAGACTCTTTGATTCCATCTTTCGTAAATTTGCCATCTTTCATGAAATTCATCTTTTCATGAATTTTTTACATGCCATCACTATGTACAGTATTTTGTACATAAAGTAATAATATGGTAAGTCATAATTATGTAAAATGATGAAGTCTTTGAGGTGGTAGGTACCTTTGTTCTTGTGGTTGCTTGTGGCTTTCCTGCTGCATAATTGTCCAAGTATGTGATGTTTCCTTGCCATGGATTTCTTTGTCTCTCCTTTGTTATACCTTATTATTATTTCTTTGAAACATAACCTCTCCTCTACTGGTATGCAGATTGACTCTAACTTTGTCCATCACGAATTGATCAGTCATTTACAATATGACTATCAATGTATGGGACACTATGGGAAAGACTCCGAGATCTATTTGATATTTGATGTAGCCTCTCCCCTTGAGGAGTTGAGGAAATAAAGGGTGACTTTTCTCAATATTCTTCCATACCAGTCTAAGTCATGGATATTAGAAAATTACAAGGAGTATGTTGATATTCCCTATTGGAATATTCAGTATTTCTCTGGATCTTTTTCCTCTTTGCCTATCTACTAGAGAGACAGAGGCAGAAAAGGAGTCCTGCAAAGATTTTTGACCATGTAATTTATGTCTTCTGTGTCTGAGTTCAATATTAATTCTCTGTATAGTGAAAGTTCAGACTGCTGCTTTCTCCAAGTCTGGTGGTAAACTTGGGATTTATTCCATCTATTCTTCTAATCGTCCACCTGATTTCTCGGCTAGACCTGGAGATGTCTAGTAGGAGTTGATGCATTAGGACTAATGACTGAATTTATCTAAAATGTTCTATTATAAAATGCATTAAGACATTTCAGAATAAAAATGGCTGAAAACTGTTAAATTCTTGCCCTATGGACAGCTTTGATCTTCACAAAATTCTTCAAAGTTGGTATCTTACTGCTTTCCTTGTTTTGTAGATGAAATTAAGAAAACATGCAACATTATGTAACGTTCTATCTCCCGTCCCTATCCTGCCTGTGTAATTTGGAATCTCCCATTCTCAGGAATTTCCAGTAGAGTTGGTTTCCAGTGCAGTCAGGTAACTCCTGGGAGAAATTATAGTTGTGAATAACCAGCAGAGGGAAAAGGGGAATGAATCATTATTACTATGTACTACAAAAAACATGGACAAAATGCTCTGAGGAAACGGAAAGGAAAAAGATTATTTTCACCTGGTAGAGAAGTAATTTTTTGGTTACTAACACCACAATATGGATAAAGTCCTCAAGAGTTAATTTTTTGAAATTTATTTTATTGTGCTTTGGATGAAGGTTTACAGAATAAATCAGCTTTTCATTGAACAATTAGTACACATAGTGTTTTGTGACATTGGTTACCAACTGCACGACATGTCAACACTCTCCCCTTCTTGACCTTGGGTTCCTTATCACCAGCTTTCCTGTCCCCTCCTGCCTTCTAGTCGTTACCTCTTGGCTTGTGTGTCCCTTTAGTCTCATTTTGTTTTATGGGTCTGTCTGATACTTGGCTTGAGGGTGAACCTCAGGAGTGACTTCATTACTGAGCTAAAAGGGTATCTGGGGGAAGAGTTAAATTTTATAAATGAGTGTGGAGAGGGTAAGGGAAGAGGGAAGGAGAGGGAGAATGTGATGGGTAGTGGGGAGAGAGAGAGAGAAAGAGGAAATAAAAGTGTCAGGGGAAAAAAGGGAATGGAATGGATTAACCAAAACCAAACCAAACAGTTGCAATCTGGTCAATTTCGACTCATAATGACTCTGTAGGACAGAGTATAACTGCCCTATAATGTTTCTAAGGCTGTAATCTTTACAGATGCTTACTGCCACATCTTTCTTCCACAGAGCTGCTGGTGGGTTTGAACTTCCCACCTTTGGTTAGCAGCCGTGTGCTTTCCCACTGCACAATCAGGGCTCCTATGGAATGGGTTACCTACATCAAAATGTGCTATGGTGTTTAAAAAGTTTAATTGTGTAGAGCTGTATAATCATTCATCAGAATAGGAATAAGTAACATTGATACGATGGCTAGATTAGTTACATGTGTTTTCTCCCTGAAATACCATAATTTAAAACCATCTTTGGGGCTTTTTAAATAATAGCTTTGTGTCCTTAGCCTATTAAGCACATCTTTAAACCACAGGCTGTCATCTGGCAGGTTGCCATAAGATGAACAGTGTCTCCTCTGCAAACATCTCAGATCAGCCATATTGAGAGGTGAGTATTTTCCTGAGGGTTGTGGCAGGCAAAGGTAGACATCATTAGAAATTTACCTGGAGAAGCTTTCCAATAGCCTTGTTGATAAACAGTCCTAGGAATAAGGTCATCTTTTCACCAGCGCTACAAAAGCAGAGCTTTGGGGCACAAATAGTTATTTTTAAAAGCTGATTTAAAAAATTCCTTCATTGTATGCTAGTTCTATCATCTCATCCCACACTTCCCAGAGCAATATTAGCATAAATAAATTAGCACTTTTCTATCTCATCTTTCTCTGTTCTGGCATGTAGTATAACTAATATATCCATTTTTGAGGAACATTAGTTTTTGCCAGGGTACTTATAAAATTACATTAGTGTTATTCCTTATTAATTTAACCTGAGATGATTGTAGGATGGGCCCTTAAAGATCTTAATGACTTTTTCAAAGGGAAAGCATAAAAACATACCCAAAGATCAAACTGATTGTTATTACTGTGATGTTGTTTTGGTTTTTTTTCAAACCTAGATAAATTAAGTGACTGTCAGTTTTCAAAAACAATAAATAAACTGAAGAAGTTCAAGGTAACGGCTTCATGTGCCTCCCTGAGTAGCACTTGTGATCTGTTTTCTCTTCCCAGAAATCATGTTTTTCCATCTTGTTTTGCTTAGCATCTTAGGCAAATCATGGTTTGAATTATTTACATCATCATATAAAATGATAAGATTCAGCAGTTTTTTTTCCCCTTTTTTAAAATTGTGCTTTAGGTGAAAGTTTACAGCTCAAGTCAATTTCTCATACAAAAACCCATACACATATTGTTATGTAACACTAGTTGCAGTCCGTATAATGTGACAGCACACTTCCCCTTTCCACCCTGCATTTCCCATTTCCACTCAGCCAGCACCTGTCCCTTTTCTGCCTTCTCATCCCACCTCTGGACAGGAGCTGCCCATTTAGTCTCATGTATCTACTTGAACTGAGAAGCACACTCTTCACAAGTATTATTTTATGTTTTATGGTCCAGTCTAATCTTTGTCTGAAGAGTTGGCTTAGGGAATGCTTTTAGTTTTGGGTTAACAGAGAGTCTAGGAGCCATGTCTTCTAGCCTCAGTCAGACCATTAAGTCTGGTCTTTTTACATGAAACTGAGTCCTGCACCACACTTTTCTTCTGCTCCATCAGGGACTCTCTGTTGTGTTTCCTGACAGGGCAGTCATTGGTGGTACCGGGCACTATCTAGTTCTTCTGGTCTCAGGCTGATGGAGTCTCTGGTTTATGTGGCCGTTTTGTCTCTTGGGCTAACATTTTCCTTATGTCTTTAGTGTTCATCATTTTCCTTTGCTCCAGATGGGTTGGGACAAATTGATGCATCTTAGATGGCCATTCACAAGCTTTTAAAACCCCAGATGCCACTCACCAAAATGGGATGCAGAACATTTTCTTAATAAACTTTGTTATGCCAGTTGACCGAGATGTCCCCTGAAGCCATGGTCCCCAGACTCCCACCCCTGCAACTCTGTCCCTTGAAGTATTTGGTTGTGTTCAGGAAACTTCTCAGCTTTTGGTTTAGTCCAGTTGTGCTGACTTCCCCTGTATTGTGTGTTGTCCTTCCCTTCACCTAAGATAATTCTTGTCTAACACCTAGTTAGTGAATTCCCCTCTCTCTCCCTCCCCACCCTCATAACCATCAAATAATGTTTTCTTCTGTGTTTCAACCTTTTCTTTAGTTCTTATGATAGTGGTCTCATACACTATATGTCCTTTTGTGACTGACTAATTTCACTCAGCATAATGCCCTCCACCTTCATTCATGTTGTGAGGTGTTTTGTGGATTCATCATTGTTGTTTATTGTTGCATAGTATTTCATTGTGTGTATGTACCGTAATGTTAATCCATTTGTCTGTTGATGGAAACCTAGATTGTTTCTATCTTGTTTTTATTGTACTTCAGGTGAAGGTTTACAGAACAAATAGTTTCTCATTAAACAGTCAGTACACATATTGTTTTATGACATTGGTTAACAAACCCATGACGTGTCAACCCTCTCCCTTCTTGACATTTTCTTTTGGTGAAAATATACATAGCCAAAGATACACCATTTCAAAAATTTCAACATGCACAGTTCAGTGACATCGATTACATTCTTCCAGTTGTGCTGCTATTCTCACTTTAGATGAAGATTTACAGAACAAAATAGTTTCTTATTAAACAGTACACATGTTGCCCTATGACAACGGTTAATAACCCCACTACATGTCAGCACTGTCCTTACTCAACCTTGGGTTCCCTAACACCAGCTTTCCTGTCCCCTTCTGCCTTCTAGTCCTTGTCCCTGGACTGCTGTACCTCATTAGTCCCATTTTGTTTTATGGGGCTGTCCAATCCCTGGCTGAATGGTGAACCTTGGAAGTGACTTCACCGCTGAGCTAAAAGGGTGTCCGGGGGCCATACTCTCGGGGTTTCTCCAGTCTCTTTCAGGCCAGTAAAGCTGGTCTTTTTTGTGTGTGTTAGAATTTTGTTCTACATCCTTCTCCAGCTCTGCCCAGAACCCTCTGTTGTGATCCTGGACAGAGCAGTTAGTGGTGGTAGCCAGGCACCATCTAGCTGTACTGGACTCAGTCTGGTGGAGGCCTTGGTAGCTGTGGTCCGTTAGTCCTTTCGACTAATCTTTTGCTTGAATCCTGTTCTCTTCATTCTCCCTTGCTCCCAAAGGGGAGAAACCAGTAGAGTATCTTAGACGGCTGCTCACAGGCTTTTAAAACCCCAGACGCTACTCACCAAGGTAGAATGTAGAACATTGTCTTT
>NW_004444295.1:139863-248842 GCF_000243295.1 Trichechus manatus latirostris | reverse complement strand
TGTTTTTTGGATTAATGCTAGCCTTGTTGGGGTAAGATGGTATCTCATTGTAGTTTTGATTTGCATTTCTCTAATGGCTAATGATCGTGAGCATTTCCTCATGTATCTGTTAGCTGCCTGAATGTCTTCTTTGGTGAAGTGCGTGTTCATATCCTTTGCCCATTTTTTAATTGGGTTATTTGTCTTTTTGTTGTTGAGGTTTTCAGTATCTTGTAGATTTTAGAGATTAGACCCTGATCGGATATGTCACAGCCAAAAATTTTTTCCCGGTCTATAGGTTGTCTTTTTATTCTTTTGGTGCAGTGTTTTGATGAGCACAGGTATTTGATTTTTAGGGGCTCCCAGTTATCTAGTTTCTTTTCTGGAATTTGTGCATCATTACTATATTTTGTATTCTGCTTATGCAATATATTAGGGCTCCTAGCGTTGTCCCTATTTGTTCTTCCATGATCTTTATCATCTTAGATTTTATAGTTAGGTCTTTGATCCATTTTGAGTTAGTTTTTGTGCATGGTGTAAGCTATGGGTCTTGTTTCATTTTTTTGCAGATAGATATCCAGTTATGCCAGCACCATTTGTTAAAGAGACGGTCTTTTCGCCATTTAACGGACTTTGGGCCTTTGTCAAACATTAGCTGCTCATAGGTGGATGAATTTATGCCTGGGTTCTCAATTCTGTTCCTTGGTCTATATATCTACTGTTGTACCAGTACCAGGGTGATTTCACTACTGTAGCAGTATAATAGATTCTAAAATCAGGTAGTGTGAGGCTTCTCACTGTGTTCTTCTTCTTCAGTAATGCTTTCCTTATCTGGGGCCTCTTCCCAATCTGTATGAAGTTGGTAATTTGTTTATCCATCTCATTAAAAAATATCGTTGGAATTTGGATTGGGATGGCATTGTATCTATAGATCGCTTTGGGTAGAATCTACATTTTCACAATGTTGTGTCTTCCTATCCATGAGCAAGGTATGCTTTTCCACCTGGCACAGCACTTATGCATGAGGTCCAGGAAGCCAGGGCCAGAAATCCTGTGCTCATGGAGGCCTGTGGAGTGTGGATGTGGGGATATGGATGACCACTTTCCCACATGCAGGAGGGAGTCTTGGGCCCCAGTCTGGCTGGGTAGGGGGCTCCACGAAGCCTGGCCCCTGTCCCTGGCTTTTGGCCTGGGCCTCCCTAAGAGTGTGCACTCAAGCCACATTTCCTCTGCCATCATTCTGATCCCAGTGCACAGCCTCTCTGAGCGTGGAGTGACCAATGTCACATTGACAGCAGTGTCAGAGGTCTCTAGATGTCGAGGCTCAGGCTGACCTTGGCTATCTTCTGCCCCAGGCAATGGCCCCTATGCCTGAGGTCCCAGATGATGACTCATGGGCCCTGGTGGCGTGTATTCCCAATCAACTCAGAGGTCTCTCTGAGGGTTGGAAGGCCAGGTAGGCCTGGTGAAGGTCAGGAGGGCAGAGCTAAAGCTTATTTACTGTCACCGTGGAGACTGCCTCCAGTACTGAGCGGAGCTTCTGATGGGACCAGGTCACAATGAGTGAGCCAAGAGGAGAGAGGTCTGGCCTGCCTGGCTGATTCCCCAGGGACCTTCATTTTGGCCTATGAGACTCAGCGGACACTTTGGGCTGTGGCAGGGCATTCAGGCCACCCAGGGAAATGTTTTGCAGAGGGCCAGCCTCTGATGTGGCGAGGGTCAAGGCACTGGGTGACCAGACCAGGAACCTCTTTCCACTTACTTTAGGACATCAGTAGGATAGGTATCCCCACTAAGCCTCTATTATTCTCTCTGTCTCTGTGTTGGTTCTGCCACATATCTGACTTGTACTCCTGAGAATTATCACAAATAGGAAAACGGGAGAGAGCCTAGAGATGGAAGGAGGAAGACCTCTGGAGATATTGTTTGCCCATGGGCACAGAATAGCAGGCAGGCCATCTGGACGGACTTTGGATCTGGGGCATTTTTGGGGAGCGACATCGGGGTGGACCGTGGCCTGGTTGAGCTTGTGTGCAGATGGGAGCCCCTCCAGCAAGAAACTTTGTATCCAGAATCCCCTAACAGTGATCTAGGCATAAGACATTCACACATACCTGCGAGAGGCCTCTCCTGTGTCTGGAGAGCCCAGTGTGGCATTTCATCTTTTCAGCACACACCTCTCCTGCACGCAAAAAGTCTGCCTTTCTCCATGAATCCCGCATCCAGTCAGTACCCACAGTGTGCCACTCAGCCAAGGGCTGGTCTGGCACAGTCAAGTGAAACACCCATTTGCAGTTTTTGGATGTCTGCTGCGTGGCAGCCTCCTGTGGCACAGTGCCTACGCGTGAGGTCTATGCGTGCTGCGCCCTTGGAGGCTTGTGGAGTGTGAATGTGGGGATATGGATGATCAGGGTCCCACCCGCAGGAGGGAGCCTTGGGCCCCGGTCTGGCTGGCGATGGGGCTCCACAAAGCCTGGCCCTATCCCTGGCTTCTGGCCTGGTCCTCCCTAAAAGTGTGCACTCAAGCCACATTTCCCCTGCTATCATTCTGATCACAGCACACCGCCTTTCTGAGTGTGGAGTGACCATCGTCACAGTGACAGCAGTGTCACAGGTCTCTAGATATCGAGGCTGAGGCTGATCATGGCTGACTTCTGCCCCATCAAATGGCCCCAATGCCTCAGGTCCCAGATGATGACTTGGGGGCCTTGGGGGCATTTATTCCCGATCAACTCTGAGGTCTCCATGAGGGTCGGCAGGCCAGGTGGGCCTGGTGAAGGTCGAGTGGGCGGGGCTAAGGCTTGTTTACCGTCACCATGGAGACAGCCTCTGGAAGCAGTGGGCGGAGCTTCTGATGTGACTGGGTCACAGTGAGTGAGCCAATAGAACAGAGGTCTGGCCTGCCTGGCTGCTTCCCCAGGGCCCTTCATTTTGGCCTATGAGACTCAGCAGCCACTTCGAGCTGTGGCCACGGGAGTTCATCCCACCCAGGGAAAGGCTTTGCAGAGGGCGGCCTCTGATGTAGCAAGGTTCAAGGCACTGGGTGAGCAGTGAGGTACCTCTTTTGCACTTACTTGAGGACATCAGTAGGCAAGGTATCCCCACTCAACTTCTATTCTCTCTCACTCCCTGTCTGTCTCTCTGTGTGTCGGTTCTGCCACATGTCTGACTTGTACTCCTGACAAATATCACAAGTAGGAAAACAGGAGACAGCCTAGATGGAAGAGGAAAGACCTCTGGAGGTATTGGTTACCTGGGTAGACAATAGCAGGTAGGGCATCTGGATGGACTTCAGGATCTGGGGCATTTTGGGGTAGCTACACCATAGGCGGACCGTGGCCTGCTTGAGCTTGTGTGCAGACTGGAGCCCCTCCAGCAAGACACTTTGTGTCCAGAATCTCCTCCCAGTGATCTAGGCAGAAAACATTCACACATAGCTGCAAGAGGCCCCTCCGGTTTCTGGAGAGCCCAGTGTGGTATCCACCATTTCATCATTTCCACACACGCTTCTCCTGCGTGTGTAAAGTCTGCCTTTTGCTATGAATCCTACATCCAGCTAGGAACTATAGTGAGCCACTCAGCCAAGGGCTGGTCCAGTAAAGTCAAGTGAAACACCCATTTGCAGTTTTTGGCTGTCTTCCGGGCCGCAGGCTCACATGGCACAGTGCCCATGAGTGAAGTCCGGGAAGCCAGGGCCAGAAATCCTAAGCCCATGGAGGCCTGTGAAGTGTGGGTGTGGGGATATGGATGACCAGTTTCTCACAAGCAGGAGGGAGCCTTAGGCCCCGGTTGGGCTGGCTATGGGGTTCCACGAAGCCTGGCCCAATACCTGGCTTTTGGCCAGCGCCCACCAAAAAGTGTGCAGTCCAGGCATATTTCCCCTGCAATCATTCTGATCCTGCCACAGCGCCTCTGTCTGCATGGAGTGACCATTGTCGCAGTGACAGAATTGTCACAGGTTTCTAGATATCAAGGCTCAGGCTGACCATGGCTGTCTTCTGCCCCATCCAATGGCCCTGATACCTGAGGTCCCAGATGATGACATGTGGGCCCTGGAAGCATTTATTCCGGATGAACTCAGAGGTCTGGGTGAGGATCCACAGGCCAGGTGGGCCTGGTGAAGGTCGGGTGCGCGGGGCTAAGGCTTGTTTACCATCACCATGGAGACAGACTCCGGAAGCAGTGGGCGGAGCTTCTGATGGGACCTGGTCACAATGAGCGAGCCAATAGGACAGAGGTCTGGCCTGCCTGGCTGTTTCCCCAGGGCCCTTCATTTTGGCCTATGAGACTCAGGTGTGATGTTCTGGCTATGGCCGCGGGCTTTCGCCCCACCTAGGAAAAGGTTTTCGCAGAGAGCAGCCTCTGATGTGGCGAGGTTCAAGGCACTGGGTGAGCAGCCAGGTACCTCTTTTCTACTTACTTCAGGACATCAGTAGTCAAGGTTTCCCCACTCAGCCTCTATTCTCTCTGTCTCTCCATCTCTCTGTCTCTGTTTTGGTTCTGCCACATGTCTGACTTATACTTCTGAGAAATATCACCAATATGAAAACAAGAGAGAGCCTAGAGATGGAAGGGGGAAGGCCTTTGGAGGTATTGGTTGCCCATGGGTAGAAAATAGCAGGTAGGCCATCTGGATGGACTTTAGGATCTGGGGCCTTTTGGGGGAGCTTCATCAGGGCGGACAGTGGCCTGATTGAGCTTGTGTGCAGATGGGAGCCCCTCCAGTAAGGTACTTTGTGTCCAGAATTTCCTTCCAGTTATCTAGGCAGAAAACATTCACACATACCTGTGAGAGTCCTCTCCGATGTCTGGAGAGCCCAGTCTGGTATCCAGCATTTCATCTTTTCAGCACATACCTTTCCTGCACACATAAAGTCTGCCTCTCTCCATGAATCAAACATCCAACCAGGACCCACTGTGTGCCACTCTGCCAAGGGCCGGTCCGGCACAGTCAAGTGAAACAGCCAGCTGCAGTTTTTGGCTGTCTGCCGGGCTGCAGCCTCCCATGGCACAGCGCCTATGTGTGAGGTCCGGGAAGCCAGGCCTGGATATCCTGCGCCCTTGGAGGCCTGTGCAGTGTGGATGTGGGGATATGGATAAACAGTGTCCCAAGCGTAGGAGGGAGCCTTGGGCCCCGGTCTGATTGGCTATGCCGCTTCACCATTTTGGTCCGGGCCTCCCTGAAAGTGTGCATTCAAGCCACATTTCCCCTGCCATCACACTGAACCTGCTGCCACCGCCTCTCTGAGCATGTAAGTGTTGCAGTGATAGCAGTGTGACAGGTCTCTAGATATCGAACATCAGGTTGACAGCGACTGTCTTCTGCCCCAGGCAATGGCCCCAGTGCCTCAGGTCCACGTGATGAGCCGTGGTCCCTGACTGCTTTCATTCCCGATCAACTCAGAGGTCTTAGTGAGGGTTGCAGGCCAGGTAGGCCTGATGAAGTTTGGGTGGGCGGGGCTACGGCTTTGTTTACCACAGAGACTGTATAAGCAGTGGGCAGAGCTTCATGATGGTGCTGGGTCACAAGCACTGAGCCAATAGGTGAGAGATCTTTGCCACCTGGCTGCTTCCCCAGGGCCGTTCATTTTGGCCTATGAAACTCAGCAGCCACTTTGTGCTGTGGTCACGGGCATTAATCCCACCCAGAGTGTGCGAAATTCCTGTGGCCACAGCCAGACATGCAGAGGGCCCTGGGGAATCAGCTAGGCTGGTCAGCTCTCTGCTATTGGCTTGGTCATTTTGACCTGGCACTGTCAGAAGCTCAGCCCACTGCTTCCAGAGGCTGTCTCCATAATGATGGCAAAGAAACCTCAGGCCTTACCCACCCGACATTCACCAGGCCTACCTGGCCTGCCAACCCTCCCCCAAGCCTTAGCCCCGCCCAGACGACACTCACCTGGCCTACCTGGCCTACTGACACTGAGACGTCTGAATCGATATAGAATAAAGTCTGCCACGGCTTACGAGTCATCATCTGGTACTTGAGGCATTGGGGCCGTTGTTTGGGGTAGAAGACAGACAAGGTCAGGCTGAGTCTCGAAATCTAGAGACCTGTGACACTGCTGTCACTGGGAGAATGGTCACTTCCACGCTCAGAGAGGCGGTGGAGATGGCACCAGAGTGATGAGGGGAGAAGTGCAGCTGGTGTGCACAGAGGCACGGGCCAAAGGCCAGGGATGGTGCCAGGCATCGGGGAGCCCCAGAGCCAGCCAGACTGGGGCCTAAGGATGTCCCTCTTGCACGGGCAACACTGATCATTGATATCCCCACATCCACTGTCCACAGGCCACCAGGGGCACAGGATTTCCGGCCCAGCTTCCAGGACCTCACCTGTATACAGTGTGCCTCGGAAGGCTTTGGACCAACAAATGGCCAAAAAAGGCAAATGAGTGTTTCACTTGACTTTGCCGGACCTGTCCTTGGCTGAGTTTCACACCGTTGGTCCAAGTTGGATGTGGGATTCATGGAGAAAGGAAGACTTTATGGGTGCAGGAGAGGTGTGTGCAGAGAAAACGAAGTGGTGATTACCACATTGGGCTCTCCAAACTCAAGAGAAGACTCTCGCAGGTAATTGTGAATGTTCTGACTCTGTTGGGTTACATTTTACACAGAATTAGTTCAGTATTAATACTTACTTCTTCTGGATCAAAATGGCTCCAGTTTGCTTTGGGACATTAAGTCATCTTACTTTAAAACGCTTATGGTAACTTCCCTCCTGTCCTTGCTCTTTATTTAGTGTTAGAGGGCTAAGTAATACTTCTTGCTTTGGTTTGCATCAGGATTTATCAATGGACTAGTAAGTACTCTAGATACAAAGTTGAATAAATCAGAGTCTGTGTCTTACATAAACTCATGATAATTAACAGAGTCTACAAAATTCAGATGCAGCCAATTGATTATCCAAAGGGTATTATCATTACCTTGCCTTCTGGCATATGCATTAGCTATGTGCTAATAATTAATTCTTCTCTGGCTTATATGTCTTCTCTTATGATGGCAACCCAGAAAGAGAAAGAGCAGTTATTTGGTTATAACTCAACCTTCCTGATCTAAATGAAAGCCAAATTATTATTTCAATGATTAAAAAAAAGTAATTTCTTCTCCACCTCACAAACTTTCTTCAAGCCACATCGTTCAGTCAAGTCAATTACAGATAAATACTCGGCCATTTTTTCTACAGCACTCCATTTTTACAATCTCTCCTTTATATAGACTCTGCCCACAAAATTTGTCAGAGGTTTAAACAGGGCAGATCATGGTTTTAAAAATATTGGTTATCTCCAAAAGTATGTAATAAGTAAACATGGAGTAAATTTAATGCTTTCTTAATATTCACAAAAGTTAAGCAAAAACTTGAACACAGAACCACCATATGACCCAGCAATCATAATTCTAGGCATGTACACAGAAGAAATGAAAGAAGGAACATAAACAGAAACCTGTACACAGATGTTCACTGCAGCACGTTACACAATAGGCAAAAGGTGGAAACAAACCTAATGTCCATCAGCAGATGAATGGATGAACAAAATGTGGTACATACATACAGTGGAGTATTACTCACCATAAAGAGAAATGAAGTCCTGGTGCATGCCACAGCATGGATAATCTTGGAAACATCATGTTGAGGGAAATAAGTTTGTTGCAAAAGGATACTGTTTGATCTCACTATATGAAATAAGCAAATGTATAGAAACCAAAGATTATTAGTGGTTATCAGGAGTGGAAAAAAGGGTATAAGGGTGAGTTTTTGCTTAGGAGGCATTGAAGTTACGTTAATGGTGGTGGAATAATTTGGAAAAGGTAGCAGTAATGGCTGTACAACATGAAGAGTGTAATCAATGTCACTGAATCATACATGTATAAATTGTTAAACTAGCCAGTGTTTTCTTGTGTATATTTTCACCACACACACACACACACACACACACACACGCACAAAGTTAGGCAAACAAAACCTAATTTTCCCACAAGGAAGCACTGACGTAAAATCAGAAATAGAAATTAGGTCGTCATGGACGCAAGATAATTTTAAGAAGTTAAGATTCCAAATAATTCCAAAGAGCTCTATAGCCTGGGGGGACTAACATGGTCACATAATAAGGGATGTGAGATTCCAAGAGTTCCTGTCGGGGCACTGCTTGTGTTCCCAAACATGGTAATCATAGGAAGATTGTCCATTTATTATATTTGTAAGTGTTCAGTGTGTTTAAGAAATCTTAGATTAAATCAGAGGGCATAAAATAATAATTTCCTTTTACCAATATTAATAATATCGAGACAATGCCAAAATACTATGCTACTGAAGGAAAGAAACAAAGATTATAATAATTTGTTTATTGCTTAGATTCCTGCCTTATTTAAAGGAATAATAGGAAGTGCTTTACAGTTTTCCAATGTATTGTTAAATTGTTTTAATTATAGTTATTTCATAGATAATTCATGTATGATAGATCTTAAAATCAATACATACTTCATTTTCACTTGGAAAGCTTTTCCAAAATAAATTAGCATATTTGCCTGTTGATATGGCAGATTTGCAGTAACATGTAGCATGACCATAATTCAATCCTGAGGTGTACCTGGATGCTTTCTTGTTGATAGTGCTTCCAGTTCCTCTCACGGTCACCAAACATCAGGAGGTAGCTGGTCACCCAGTTGGAGCTCCCGTGTTCTCCTTGGGTGGCCACGGCTGTGACCTCTGTTCTCTCTCCAAGGTCAGTCTACAGCCACTGGTATTTATTTGACACATGTGGGGACCAACCACCAGTTGCTTTTGGTGTAAATAAAAGCAGTAGAAAAATGATAATGAGAAGCATGGTAAAATCAATGTTAACAAAGTAGCAATGCCTGCAAGATTATGTACTCACCCAGAATTTAACAATGTAAGAAAGCCACACTTTCTAAATCCAGAATGTGTAAGAAGAAAACGTAAAGAAAAACATGAATTGAGTGCAAATGACTGGAACCTAAATTAATTCAGAATCACTGTTGTCACATGAAATAAAGGATAAAATGATGAACAGGTGATTTGGTTACACATGCCAAGCAGTAAATATAAGGCTGACATCTGAAGTTTTTGGCCCCATCTCCACCTCATTCTTTCCACAACTATTTAAACTCACATCAGTCCCTCCTTTCACGGAAGCCTTATAGTAAATAAATCAGTAATTTAATTATATGCTACCTTGATACATCAGAATTTAAAGTTTGTAAGTTGTAATTGAAGCATTGATGGTTCAGTGGTAGAATTCTCGCCTTGTATGCAGGAGGCCTGGTTTCAATTCCCAGCCAATGCACCTCATGAGCAGCCACCACCCATCCTGGCTCTGATCGCTAGAATTGTTACACTTAACCTCTTTGCATGCTTTCCCTTGGCCTTCTGGAAAAGTGTTAGGATTATGGCCTCACAGAAGATCAATGAGGCTTAGAACTTCCATGGTCATCTTACTGGGATGTCTAAGACAGCCCTTGGGGAAAGGCTCAGTGTTAATGTGCTTGGGCTGCACCTTTGCTTTTGTTATGGATGCTGTTTAGAAAAGAAACCAGTAAACTGTTGAACCATTTGAGTAGGGGTTTTAGAGAGCTGTTGTTGATGGACAGAGAAGAACATGGCAGCTCCAAGGAAAATGATATCAGGTAGAGAGAGGAGCCCGCTTTTCCAGCTGAGTACATTTTAGACCTGCTGGCCCCCAGCTGACCTGTGACACATGAGGCAGCCCAGCTGAGAGCTGCTGAGCCTGACCCAGACCACAAGAACCCAAATTGCCAACCTTAAAAATGGTAAGTACAGTAAATGTTTGTTATTTTAAGCCACTCCACTGTGGTGTCATTGTAACACAGCAATGGAAAAGTGACACACTATTTGACTTGGCTGTTTCTATCACCAAATAATGAGGAATCTTCTCTTAGTCATTTCATTCTCAAGATCATCTGGCGTAGCTACTGACATCTCGTAATCTTTGATGAATGATACATATTTGTAAGTATGAATCTGTACATAAAATCAGGTGTAAAAAAAGCATCTCATTTTTACTATTTCTTAAAATTAACTTGCACCTCAGAGCTCCCTCTTTCCACATTGGTGAAAAATTTAACCCTACTTATTCTTGGGGTACTCCCCACCCAGACTGGTGTGATGATTCCCAAGTCTAATGACAGACCAAGACATTGTAGCAGAGCTTCAACACACCCATTGCCCTCAGCTCCAGTTCACTCAATGCAATCACTCAGTGAGCTGAGGATTTTACAACAGCCCCTAAGAGCCATACACTTTAGTCAGTGTCTGCCTTGCTGAGCCCAACTACCTCCTTGAAATGAGGTCAGAAAGGCAGAAAATATAGGAAGATTGTATATGCAATACAAAGTTTAATAGCACACCCCTAGCCCCTTGGGAGTCACTGGAAATATGACTTCCTCCTTCACCCCTCCACAAAGTGTGTGTTTGCATCCCCACAGCAGTAGTTGATTTGTGTCCTCCTGTGAGCTGCACAGTTAGGTTAAAAATTAAAAGCTGACAGGGAATCAGGTAACATCTAATAAAATGAAACTTAAATGAAATTTGTTGTTCATATTTATTGACCTCACAGATTCCTTACAGTTTTTGTTACCCTGGCTTCGCAGGGAAGAGAGGATTCCTAGTGAGGGAGACAGCATGGAATACCTCCAAAATAATATATATCCTTCCTTAAGCTTATATGATAAGTGTGTTGTTTAGCTTATTTATCATCTACCTCCTTCACTTAAATGGAAGCTATACAGGTGTGGGAACTTGCATGTTCTGGTTTTCATTGTAGCTCTGTTGCCTGGAACTCTACCGGGACCTAGGAAGTGCTGAAAAATATTTATTGAATGAATGAATATTGGTGAGTGTCTTACCTCTGATTACTCTTAATTCAGAATTAAATAAAATGAGAAAATAGCTTGGCAACCTTCCTTTACAGATGACTTCAACACTGAGGAAAACTTTTAGAACATTTCAAAAAGAGGAATCAGTTGTTTCCCCTGTGGTTTCTCACAGTTTTCCACCCTTTTTGCTAATAACGAGACTTGGGAAAGGGGGAGCCAGTTACTCACCAGACTCGTGTCTGCCTCAGTGCTGGGCCTGGGAAGTGATGACGCAGGTGTGACCCTGGTGTACCATGAGGAGCCAGCCTCATGGGAGCCCACCTGACACGCCAGGGCATGCAGGCTAACATCATGCCATGCGCACTGCCTTACTTCCTGCTTTGAGAATTGTCTCAGTCATCTAGTGCTGCTGTAACAGAGATACCACAATTGGATGGTTTTAACAAAGAGAAGTTTATTCTTTCATACTCCAGTAGGCTACAAGTCCAAATTCAGGGCATCAGCTCCAGGGGAACACTTTCTCTGTTGGCTCTAGAGGAAAGTCCATGTCATCAGTCTTCCTTTGGTCTGGGAGCTTCTCTGCGCAGGAACCTCAGGTCCAAAGGACACACTCTGCCCCCAGCACTGCTTTCTTGGTGGTATGAGGTTCCCATGTGTCTCTGCTCACTTCTCTCTTTTATATCTCAAAAGGGATTGGATTAAGACACTGATCTTGTCAACCTCATCAGTATAACCTCATCACAGTGATAGAATTTACAACACATGAGGAGATCACATATAATCTCATCATAGTGGTAGAGTTTACAACACATTAGGGCATCACATCAGATAACACAATCATACAATACTAGGAATCATGACCTAGCCAAGTTGCTACACACATTTTTTGGGGGACACAATTCAATCCATGACATTCCACCCTTTGGCCCATAAAAAATCACATCATTGGAACATGCAAAACATATTCATCTCATCATATCACAGCAAAAGTCTTAACTCCAAGTCCAAAATCCAAAAATTCCTCTTCATCTGTGAAATCTAGAATACAGGTTATCTGCTTTCAAAGGTACAATGGCAGAACAGCCCAAGCTAGACATTTCTATTACAAATGGGAGAAACTGGAGGAGAAGAAGGGATAACAGGCGCCAAGCAAGTCAGCAGAACACGTTACATTAGCCCTCAAGGCTTTGAAAATAATCTTCTGCTCTCTGAGACAACTTACACAATAGCCCTGCCCTCCAGACTCTAGGTATTGGCCACAGTCTCCGGATTCTGAGTGGAGGCCCCTCAGCCCTGGGCTTCAGCTACACCTTCCAGGCCCACTGGGACAGCAACTCTGCTCTCTCGGCTTCAGGCGCACCATTCTCCTAGTCCATCGGAGTGACAACTCCACCCTTAGAAACACCAGGGGCCATGGCTCCACCCTTTGAAACCCCAGAGGTCTCGGCCATACCTTTTGAGACTGAAGCAGCTCGGCTTCTTGTGTTCCTTGTCTCTTCAGCTTCTGCTTCCTGTGGCCTCTTGGCCCTCGGGCCTCATGCCCGCATCTGCCCTACTGGGGCAAGTGTTCCAAAGCTCGGTAGCTCCACTGATTAAGTGCCTGGAGGCACCCCACTCTGCCAGGAAGCCTCCTGCACACAGGCACTCGGCTCCCTGGCTCTGTGGGTCAGCAAGCCTAACTCCACCGATAAGTGCCCGAAGGCACCCCACTCCGCTAGGAAGCCTCCGGCACACAGGCACTCAGTTATCTCGCTCCAATTCAATCCATGACAAGAATGTATTCATGTGGAAATCCACTGAATGGAGTTTCTGCAGAGGCCTTGCCAGATGGTTCCATACATTTAGAGTAAACATTTTTCCTTACAGAAATGAACAGTTCAGTCGAGACAACTACTGATGACCTTCCAGACAGACGAACCCTGGTAGTTTACACAGAACCATGCTGTAGAGGTTTGTATTTAGTGTTTGTTTTTGCATGTTGATGTTGATTCGCTAATAAACTATAAATGTAGCACATGTTTAAAAAAATGAAGTTGTAAAAAAAATAAGATTGACCCTGCGTACTAATCTAATGTATCACACTTCACTTTGCTTTGGAGAGAGACCACTCTGTTTATTCCACTTCTGCACACTGAATGTTCAAGTTCTGTCATGACTTAGCCTGTCTCTGTATTTAAATGCACAAACTCGTTCAAACAAAACTCTGCTCCAATTCAAGCATTACACTACTGCAGTTTTTAAAGTGAGTAAACAGAATACCTAAAATCAGTGTAATTTGTACATTTTCTTGCTCTCAATTTTGGAAAAGAGGAGAGCTATGGGGGCAATTTTAGCATTATGAAAAATTAGCAGCTTTTTAAATTGTTGAAGAGAGAGCATAGATTTTACTCTCTACTGTCATCAGATGAATGCCCATGACCTAGCTCACGGTATTGCACAACTCCAGTAGTTGCTGTTCACATTTTAGTCTATGCAAATGACACTCTCTGGAGTTGTGCAGTGCACAGCCTTCACAGCTGTATGTGGCGGCACTATCCACAATGCGTCTAACAAGTCCTACCTGTATGAATTCAAGTATATCCTCAGAGCTACTCTTCAGTGTAAATTGATTGTTTCTCTTACTTGAGAGAACAGCAGTTCATTACTCAGAGAGTGTAAATGGCTTGTTCAAGCCCACACAATAGTCCTTGCAATCTGCCAAACTTTCATTTACATCCGAAGGACTCCCGTTAGTATTTTATGTAGGATAGGTCTAGTAGTGACAAACTCGCTTAGCTTTTGCTTGAAAGATACTTTTGCTGGATATAGAATTCTTTAGCAGGGTTAAATGTTCAACTGTTAGACACTAGGTCGAAGGTTTTAACACACCAACAATTCCATGGGAGAAAGATGTGGCAGTCTGCTTCTGTAGAGATTACAGCCTTGGAAACACTGTGGGAGCAGTTTTACTCTGCCATGTAAGTTTGCTATAGGGTCGCTATGAGTTGGAATCGACTCAGTGGCAATGGGTTTGAGTTTTTTATAGTAGTGGTCTCATATAATATTTGTCGTTTTGTAATTGACTTATTTCACTCAGCATAACGCCCTCCAGATTGATCCATGTTGTTTATGGTTGTGTAGTATTCCATTGTGTGTAGCTGCCATGGTTTGTTTATCTGTTCATCTGTTGATGGGCATCTAGGTTGTTTCCAACTTTTCACCATATTTTAAATGAGTCAGTTCTTCTTTGGTCTTCCTTACTCACTGTCCAGCTTTCACGTGCTGGACAATCACTTTGGTCAGGCACACCTAAATCCTCAAAGTAACATCTTTGCTTTTTAACACTCTGAAGAGGTCTTTTGCAAAATATTTGTCCAGTGCAATACCTCATGTGGTTTCTTGACTGCTGCTTCCATGGGCGTTTGTTGTGGATCCAAGTAAAATGAAATCCTTGACAACTTCAGTCTTTTCTCCATTTACCATGATGTTACTTATTGGTCCAATTGTGAGGATTTCTGTTTTTTTTTATGTTGAGGTGTAATCCATACTGAAGGCTGTGGTCTTTGATCTTCATCAGTAAGTGCTTCAAGTCCTCTTCATTCTCAGCAAGCAAGGTTGTGTCATCTGCATAATGCAGGTTGTTAATAAATCTTCCTCCAATCCTGATGCCTCATTTTTCTTCATGTAGTCCAGCTTCTCAGATTATTTGCTCAGCAAACAGATTGAATAAGTACCGTGAAAGGATATAATCCTGACATACACCTATCCTGATTTGAGCCACACAGTATCCCTTTGTCCTGTTCAAACCACTTCTCATGGTCTATGTACACATGAGCACAATGAACTGTTCTGGAATTCCCATCCTTCACAATGTTATCCATAATTTGTTATGATCCACTCAGTCAGATAGCTTTGCATAGTCAATAAAACACAGGGAAACACCTTTCTGGTATTCTTTGCTTTCAGCCGGGATCCTTCTGACATCAACAATGATATCCCTTGCTGCACATCCTCTTCTGAATCTGGCTTGAATTTCTGGCAGTTCCCTGTCGATATATTGCTACAACCATTTTTTAATGTCCTTCAGCAAAATTTTACTTGTGTGTGATATTAATGATATTGTTTTATAATTTTTTGCATTCCGTTTTGTCACCTTTCTTTGGAATGGGCACAAATATGGATCTCTGCTAGTCGATTGAAGCTGTCTTCCGAATTTCTTGACGCAGACAAGTGAGCGCCTACAGCTCTACATCAGTTTGTTGAAACATCTCAGTTGGCATTCCATCAATTCCTGAAGCCTTGTTTTTCACCAGTGCATTCAGTGAAGCTTATACTTCTTCCTTAAGTACCATCCGTTCTTGATCATATGCTACCTCCTGAAATGGTTGAATGTCGACCAATTCTTTTTGGTGCAGTGACTCTTTGTATTCCTTCCTTCGTCTCTTTCCTTTTTTTTTAATTAATTAATTTTTTTTATTGTGCTTTAGATGACGGTTTACAGAGCAGATTAGTTTCTCATTAAACAATTAATACACATTGTTTTGTAACATTGGTTGCCAAACCTAAGACATGTCAACACTCTTCCCTTCTTGACCTTGGGTTCCCCATTTCCATTTGTTCAGCTTTCTTGTCCCTTCTTGCGTTCACGTCCTTGCCCCTGGGCTGGTGTGCCAATTTAGTCTTGCATGCATGGTCGAGCTACCTGTATTAGTATTTGTTTCATGGATTTGTCTAATCTTTGGCTGAAGGAGGCACTCAGGAGTGACTTCAGTACTGAGTAAAAAGGGTGTCTGGGGGCCATACTCTCGGGGTTTCTCCAGTCTCTGTCAGACCGTAAATCTGCTCTTTTTTTTTTTTTTTTTTTTGTGAGTTTGAATTTTGTTCTACATTTTTCTCCAGCTCTGTCCGGAACCCTCTATTGTGATCTCTGTCAGAGCAGTCAGTGGTGGTAGCCATGCACCATCTAGTTTTGCTCGACTCACTCTGGTGAAGTCTATGGTAGATGTGGTCCATTAGTCCTTTGGACTAATCTTTCCCTTGTGTCTTTGGTTTTTTTTCATTTTCCCTTGCTCCAGACAAGGTGGGACCAATGGTGTATCTTAGATGGCCACTAACAAGCTTTTAAGACTCCAAAGTAGAATGTAGAACATTTTCTTTATAGTATGACTTATGCCAGTTGAGCTAGATGTCCTCTGAGACCGTGGTTCCCAGCCCTCAGCCCAGTAATTTGGCCCCTCAGAGAGTTTGGATGTGTCTATGAACCATTCATCTTGTTTGAGAGCTTCCTGCATCATTCAATAGTTAGCCCACAGAATTCTTCAATATTGAAAATTGAGGCTTGAATTTTTTCCTCAGTTTTTTCAGCTTGAGAAATGCAGAGATTTTACTTCTCTTTTGGTTTTCTGACTGTACGTCTTTGCACATTTCATTATAATGCTTTGTCTTCTCAAGTTATCCTTTGAAATCTTCTGTTCGGCTCTTTTACTTCATCATTCCTTCTGTTCACTTTAGC
This sequence comes from Trichechus manatus latirostris, assembly GCF_000243295.1. NCBI lineage: Eukaryota > Metazoa > Chordata > Mammalia > Sirenia > Trichechidae > Trichechus > Trichechus manatus. The sequence goes on along the minus strand of NW_004444295.1, from coordinate 232,521 downwards.
TACTCTACATTGAAGAGCAAGTCAAAGTCTCGTCTAGTATCCACTTTGCCCTTTTCTTTCTTTCCTGTCTTTTTAATGACCTTTTGCTTTTATCATGTATGATGTCCTTGATGTCATCCCACAACTCGTCTGGTCTTTGGTCATTAGTCTTCAGTGCATCACATCTGTTCTTGAGATGGTCTCTATATTCAGGTTTGATATACTCAAGATCATACTTTGGCTCTCGTGGACTTGTTTAAATTTTCTACAGCTTCAACTTGGACTTGCATATGAGCAGTTGATGGACTGTTCCGCAGTCGGCCCCTGGCCTTGTTCTGACTAACCATATGGAGCTTCTCCATCATCTCTTTTCGTAGATTTGATTCCTGTGTATTTCATCTGGAATGGTCCACGTGTATTGTCACTGTTCATGTTGTTGAAAAAAAGGTATTTGCAGTGAAGAAGTTGTTGGTCTTGCAAAATTCTATCATGCAATCTCTAGTGTCGATTCTATCACCAATGTCATATTTTCCAACTACTGATCCCTCTTCTTTGTTTTCAGCTTTCACATTCCAATTACCAGTGCATCTTGATTGATCAGTGCATCATGTGTGATCAATTTCAAACTGCAGAAGTTGGTAAAAATCTTCAGTTTCTTCATCTTTGGCATTCATAGTTGGTGCATAAATTTAAATAATAGTCATATTAACTAGTCTTCCTTGCAGGTGTATGAATATTATCCTATCACTGACAGCATTGTACTTCAGGGTAGATCTTGAAATGTGCTTTTTATTGATGAATGCAATGCCATTCTTCTTCAATTTCTAAATTCTGGCATAGTAGACTATATGATTGTTCAATTAAAAATGTCCAATACCAGTCCATTTCAGCTCACTTATGCCTAGGATATCTATCTTCAAGCGTTCCATTTCATTTTTTACAGCTTCCAATTTTCCTAGATTCATACTTCATTCATTCCACATTCTGAGTATGAATGGATCTTTGCAGCTGTTTCTTCTCATTTTAAGTCGTGCCATATCAGCAAATGAAGGTCCCAAAAGCTTTACTCCATCCATGTCATTCCAGAGGATGAAGGAGTCAGCTCTTGCCCATTCGTATTTTGAATGCTTTCCAACCTAAGGGGCTTATCTTCCAGCACTATATCAGACAGTGTTCTGCTGCTATTCATAAAATTTTCACTGGCTAGTTTTTTTAGAAGTAGATCGCTAGGTCCTTCTTCCTAGTCTGTCTTAGTCTGAAGCTCCACTCATACCTGTCCACCATGGGTGACCCTGCTGGTATGTGAAATACTGGTGGCATAGCTTCCAACAACACAGCAATATGCAAGCCACCACACTACAAAAAACAGACAGACGAGGGGTGGGAGTTAAAAATTAGAAGAACCCAAAAGATAGTGTTACTGCCATGTCTACTGACTTAGAGGAACCATGAGAAATTATCAAGTTAAGAATGATTCAGAGAAAGATGTGGGTAGAGTGTGACCTAATTTCTATAAAAGCAAACAAACCAACACATCTACTTGTGTACCCATGACGACACATTTCCCAGCAAGAAGAAATGTATGAAAGGGTACACATGTGTCTCTGAACATTGGACACCTTGAGGGAGCAGTTGAAATTTACATATGTGAGGATGGCTCTTATTATTACTTCTGTGCACAAATTTCTATTGGTAAATGTGTTAGAAGAATGTAAGACCTTTTAACGTTGAAAAACATACACATGTATATATTTAAGACATTTTTGTTGACTATTTTTTATTTGTGTCTTAGTTATCTAGTGCTATCATAACAGAAATACCGCTAGTCAATGGCTTTAATGAAGATAAGTTTATTCTGTCACAGTTTAAGAATCTAGAAGTCCAAATTCAGGGCACTAGCTCTAGGAGAAGGCTGTTTCTCTTTGTCGGCTGTACAGGAGGGTCCTTGTCCTCAGTTTTCCCCTGGTGTAGGAGCTTCTCAGCACAGGGATCCCTGGTCCAAAGGATGTGCTCCATGCCCAGCACTTCTTCTTGGTGGTATGAGGTCCCTCTCTTTTCTGCTCAGTTATCTCTTTTATATCTCAAAAGAGATTGACTCAAGATACAACCTAATCCTGTAGGTTGTGTCCTGCTTCATTAACAGAACTGCCGCTTATCCTGCCTTATTGACATCATAGAGGTAGGATTTACAACCCATAGGTAATTACATCAGATCACAAATTGGAGGACAACAACACAATACTGGGAATCATGGCCTAGCCAAGTTGGCACACATTTTGGGGAGACACAATTCAATCCATAACAATAGGGAAAATACTATCTTCAATGCCAGATTCAGAGAATTTCATCACTGGATGAAGAGCAAACCATGAGATTGAACAAGGGTCAGACCCAGCGAAGTTCTTGCTTGTTCTTGGAACTAATGACCTCTTCTCATCTCTATACTTGGAAATGGCCAAAATGAATTCTGTGAGGATTCATTCAGTCATTGCTCAAATATCTACTGCCTATACATGTCTACAGGTAAGGAAGAATGCTGGACACCACGTGCCAACTCATTAAGTAATACGTAGACCATTAGACTACTGTTCTCTTTCTCTGATATGCCACTACCACCTTCCTCCCCTTGTTGATCTACTGGAAACCCATGCTTGTGTATTGTAGGTCTTTTTTTCAGGATTGAATTTGCAGGAAGTTAACAGGGAAGATGTATGTTTTAAAGATAAAAAGATTTTGGCCGCAGGGTCTTAGGACTGTTGGACCTCCCAGCCAGCCTCTGTGCAGGGTGGGAATTCACAATCCCTTCCACTCAGTACCTCTAAGCATCATGGGTTTTCAGTTTCATTTTCAGGAGACTGCAGAATTCACCCCTCTTCAGAACACTTGCTTTCCTCTGCTTCTATCTGTCACTCGCCAAGACACATTCACGATCACTCTGAGAAATACAGATGGGAGCCTGTGGATGGAGGTGCATGTCCTGAAGGCTCTGCCCTCCCTTCCTTGCCCCAGAGGGCTTCCCTGTGCCACTTGGGTTCTCTTCTCCCAAGGTAGACATACCTCTGGCATCTCCAGGGCTTCCCAGGCCCTGGGAATTGATATTGTGGATGGGACTTGGTCTTTTCCGCGCATTATGGAGTCTGGACCTCAATCTGCCCCCTTCTTATCCTCACCTTTGCTTATCTGTGTTCTGGCTGTCTTCCCCAGGTTTAGGAGGCCTTGCCCTCTTTTTTGCTCCTTTCGTCTCAGACAGGCTTTTCTACTCCAGTTCTCTGATCTCAGGACAGATCAGTTTAGACCACAGAAAAGAGTGAGACCAAGCAAATGGCAGTGATATGTGTGGAGGCTGCTGGGAAGGGCACTGACTCTCATTGGTTTAGGGTTTCATGCTCACTGCTCACCTTCAGGAAGGTTTCCCCCATAGCCTGGCATCTCTCTGGTTCCTTCTACTGCAGCGAACTCAGTGACACCTCCCTTAGAGCTATCTTTGCAGAGGCCCTTTCTCAGACTTACATGTCCCACTGAAATCCCATTTCTCTTTCCCTACTTACATTGTGCTCACCCTCAGTGTCCTTAGACCTCATCTCCAGATGAAACCTGCCCTCTTCTCTCCTGGATCCCGGGAGCTTCTGAGCGGAACTGGTGTCTTAGTTCAGCTATCCTGAAGCTTCTTCCATCCTGGTGCCCATGGGGCTGGATCTCTCCATGCAGTAGAGGGGGTCCTGGTAGGGGGAACAGGACTGAAAGGATGGATCTTCCAGGCGAGTTAGATTCAAGAAACCTAAATGGAGTTCTTTCCTGAAGGGCCCGTATTTCAAGCCCAAACACTCTACTCATCCCAGTCTGAGAGCCCTAGAGGGTTTCAGGTGCTTCCTCCTTTGCAGCCAGGTCTCCCACATCTGCAACAACACCAGTAGGAGCTGTAGCCTCCAGACCCTGTCTCTGCTCCTCCAGATGCTCCTGGAGGTGACCAACTCATCTTGCCAGGACTCCAGAAGGCTGATCAGGGACTTGGTGTGGGCTAGACTGGGGGCAGAGCTAATGGTGCTCACTTTCTTTGAGAACTCGGCCTCAAGACAGAAGGTCTCTTGCCCACAGGGGCATGAGATGTTTTGGTCTGCCAGACCACGGCCACCCCTTTGACTTTACATACTTTAGTTAAATACACACATGTGTCCCATTGCTTCTTTGAAATTGCTTGAGGAGTGAGAAACTCTGCTCAGTGGAAATTGAGGAAAAAGACCCCTTTGATTCTTAACAAGTCTTCCTGGGCCGGCAGCTTGGGCTTTTTGCTTCTGATATTCTAGCCTGAGTAGCATTTTCCTCTTGGATTGAGACGTATGATAAAAAAAAAAAACTAACGAACAAACTCGTTGCCATGGAGTCAATTCAGACTTATAGTGACCCTATAGATAATAGAAAGTTAATTTATATGAGCCCTCTGGGCACTGGGTCTTCAACTATGACCTAAGGCTCTGGTCTCAGGGATCCCTGGAGGCCTCTCCATCACCACCATCCTCCACCTCTGCAGACCCTATGGTTTCTTTCTTTTTCCAGTGACCCACCATCTTTGGGGACTTTGGGTAATACGGTCTCCTTTGGAAAATTTCAGTGATAGTACTACCTTATAGCAAAAGTCTATAGTTTTTCAAAGAACGATAATACATTGATAGCTTATATTATAAACAGAGGCTCTCCACATTATTTATTTATTTATTTGGCATTTGTTGAATGTCAAATGAATTTGCTCCTTTGGAACATGGAAATTACCTCATTTCTCTGAACCTTCATAATAATACATGACTTTTCTTGAAGATGTTTTCTATGAAAGTGATTTTCTTAGTAAATTTAGAATGTAAACAGTGAAACAGGAGAAATGGTCATCTCTCTTTTAACCTCCTTTTAAGGGAAGGCTTTTTATAGAAGGAATTATAGTTAAACAGAAAATAATTTGTATATTTACATATATTTAAAGCTTCTCCTATATCCTTAACCAATCCACAGCAGGAAATTAAAATTGCCTTTCTCTGAACAGAAGGCCCTTAAAAAATCCAAAACTAAACCTATGGCTGTCAAGTCAATTCTGACTCACAGTGACCCTATAGGACAGAGTAGAACTGCCCCATAGACTTTCCAAGGAGCAGCTGGTGGATATGAACTGCCAACCATTTGGTTAGCAGCCATAGCTCTTAACTGTTGCATCACTAGGCCTCCTTAACGTGTCATGATTAGAAGGACTCCTTCAGGACGAGGCAGAAACAGATGTCCGTATCTGAGAGCCTTGATGGCACAAACCTCAGTGGCCAGGACACAACCACCTCACCTGAGTGTGTCTGGGTGGGTTGTATATGTCAACATGAGGATGTGTATTTTTCTGAATATGAGGGAAGGATTGTCGAGTTAAGGAAGAAAGAGATGGAAGCAGTTTGGGAGGGGAGCGAAAGCTCCAGTGACAGATGGAGGATGGGATGGGGGACCTCTCAAAAGAGTGTTAGAGGCCAATCAGAAAAGCAGGAAGGAACAGGAAGCAGGGCTGGGCCAGTGGAGGGCAGCACAGGGTGGGATGGGGGACGTGGGGCAGCATAGATAATGGTAGTGAGGATGACAACAAAACCGGCTTGGGATACAGTGGGAAATTAGTAATCCTAGACGAAGCTCAGGTTAAGTAAAGTATGAATGCAAAAAATTCTATCCTAAAGCTATCTTTGCTGTGAGGGGTTGTTAGGCCCTTGGGGAGAGGTGAGGAGGAGACACGGCAAGAGAAGGGGAGTTCCTGGATCTAGAGGAAGAGTCTGCAAGACCTTCTTCTGACCTCAGTGATGTGGGCTCTGGGCTCCTTCAACCATCTACTCCCAGAACTTCCTGAGAAATTCTCTTAATTCTTCAGATGACATATTAATTCCTTCTCATTAGAAATACAATAATTAAGTACGCTTCTCCCTAACTACTCTTTCCCCAGTCTCACACTCTCTGCCCCAATTGTCCACTGGTTTCCTTCCTTTCCATCAGGTTCAGATCCTGAACAATAGAGCACCTGTCTGCACCTATTCTGGAAAGCTGTCATACTCACAACGGAATGTTTTAGTTTGATCCCACATTTATTCCTACATTTCTTATTAACACTACAGACTTTGTTTAATTTTCTGCTACATGACAGGAAGTGCTTTCTCAGAATAAGCCCCCTTATGACCTCATCCATTCACCCCAAATCCTTCATCTTGTCCTATCATGGCTCTCTTTTTTGGTGGAAATCAGACCCTCTGTTCCCTAGCACACATCAGTCTGGGAAAATTCTCCTCCCACACTTACCTAGCATCTTAGAAAAAGGCCCCTTCCGCATGCATGTGTGTTTCATCCAATCTGGGTGAAGAAGTCCAAAAACAATGTCTTCTGAAGGATATTTATCCCTTCTCCCAGTTATTAATGATGCATGAACCTTTGATGACTTGGGAATTCTGATTTAATCCTGAATTTCCATGTTTCAGTAGCTAAAGGCACTCTCCCACAGGACCTCAGATCGACATCCTCTCCAAAGAGCAGTTGGGATCTGAGTGAGCACCAAGGCTTCCATAACCCTGTGTGACATCATTGCTGACATGGCTCAGTTCCATGGGTCCAGTTAGAAGTGAAAGAGGGCAACAAGAAAAACATGATGTGCTGAAGAAGCAGCTGGGGGATTGCCACTCCCGAACTGGAAAGAGGGATATTAGATATTAAAAATAAGCTGTTACTTTTCCTGCCCTCAGAGGGGTTACTATACCTTGATGGGGAGAGGAGAGTACAGGGAATGATAACAGTGTGATGGGCAGTTGCTTTCTCCCAAACTTCTCATTTTACTCTGTTTGAATGAAGTCTCTCCAACCCTGGTCATACGATGTCCACTCTGAGACCCTCTCAGGTCTCCTTAACGTCTGAGGCTTCACACAGGCTCTTCCCTCTGACTACAGGATGTTCTCTCCTCTCCCATCTGATGGCCTACTCTCTGCTGAAGCATGGTGGTGAAGAGAACTGACCCCATTGGAACAGGTTAGGCTTATGACCTCACCAAAAAGCAGTAAGACTGAAGACTTTTGTGGTTAGCCAGAATGGGAGGTTTAGCAGTTGACTTTGGGAAAGCCCATTACCTCAGCTTCCTCTGACTGTGCTTTTGTTCTGGAGGCCATTTAGAAAAGGATCTAGCAAATGGGGAGACCACATGAGGAAGAAATTAAGAAAGTTGGGGTGGTGATGAGGAAGGAGCTGACTTCTCAGAGGAAAACAAAAGTTTCAACACAGGGATGCTAGGGGCTCGTTTTGTGTGACTCCAAAGGGTACAACAGGGAGGAGTGGTTGGAAGAAAATAGAAGAAAAGATAATCTGTGCCTGTTCACAAATACAGCAAGTGCCCCAGTGGCTTCACCCTGTCTCCTCATTTTTCTCATGAAGCCATCTGTCACCTTGTACTGAAGCCTGTGGAGAATAGGTGGGGTTTCCTGGACCCTGGGCCTTTAGTCACCCATTAGCTATCCAATCATATTCCCACCTTGGTCCAGGCATCACTTCCTGGTTATAATCTTCCCTGACTCTTCTCCTGGTAGATTTGTCTACTTCTTGGCTCTGTACTTCATTTAACTCAAGAACTCCTGTACCACAACATAAGACACAATTACATTTACCTGTTGTGGTCGATTTAAGAAATGTCTATGCATCCTTCCTCTCTCTGTACTCATGCCTTCTGTCAGACTCCAGAGCTCCTTTCGTTATCAGTAGGAGTCTTTCTCCACACCTTAGTTGGGTCTGACCTTATAGTGGTTTTAGCCAGTGGGATAGTAGCAAACCTGATACAAGGAGAGAACTGAAAGGACTTTACATTAAGACTTGCCCTTTTGTTGCTCCTAAACCCTGAGAACCTGTGGGAAAAAACCCAGGCCAGCCTGCTGGATGATGAGAGACCACTGCAGAGAGGACCCAGTGGTTTCACTGAGTTGATTTGAGATTAACTGGCTCCAAGCTGACCTGGAAGCAAATTGTAGACACACGAGTAAGCTCTGCGGTGATCTGCTGTGCCTGTCCCAGATCAGAAGAACCCCAAAATGACAACCTAAAAAGTTCTGAGTTTAGTAAATGATTGTTCTTTTCAGACTCTCCATTTTGGGGTCATTTGTTACATAGCAATACATAACTTATACACCTGTTAACTTGGCTTGTTCTCTCTCCAGGCAGTGAAGAACATTCTCTGAGTCATTTCATCCTCAAGAGCATCTGGCATAGGGTCTGACATGTAGCTATTATACAGTAAATCTTTGTTGACTTAATGAATGAATAATATGAACTGTAAGTGTGAATCTGCACAAAATCATGTGTGCAAAAAAGCATGAAATTTCTTTCTAACTAAACTGAATTCCAGCTCAGAGGTCTCTTCTTACAAATTTGGGGGAAATTTTAACCTTACTTATTTTTAGGGTGTCGCATCACCCAGATATGCAGTAATTCCCAGGGTCTAATAAAGGACCAAGACTTGGAGAAGAGCCTCAACACACCCATTGCCCCAGCCTATGTGGGTGATCTCTCTGGAAGCATTTGCTCTGCTGCTTCCATTCTCAGCTGGAGTGGGAGAACGTTGGCAGGGCTTCGAACACCATGATGAGGTTTGTCTACCTATGTGCCTGCATTACCCTTTGAGGTGCTGCCACCCACCCCCGGGCACTATCAGGAAGCAGGGCCCACCCCTTCCCAATGTCTAGGACTCTACTATCCGACCCTCACTCTTCCCCTGAGCTCCAGTTCACACAGTGTGATTACTCTAGTGAGCTGGGGCTTTTACAACAGACTCTTCAGAGACTCAGAGTTTCAGGGCTTCAAAGCTGTGAGTCCAACCACCTCCTTGAAATGAGGGAGGGAAGGAAGAAAAATATAGGAAGATATTAGTATGAATTTAATGTTCCAATAAATTGTCTTGCCGTGCATTTTCAAAGGATCTTGCCTAAGAATTTCCTCTGTTCTCTTACAAATTGCAAGACAACTGAAAGGGAATATTTGTGTCATAATCTTCAGGAAGGATGCAAAGTACACATGGTGTCCATTCCTCCTAATGCTCACACTAGAGACCCCACCCACATGGAAATCTGCAGTATTACTGTATCTCTCACACGCCCACAATGAACAGCTTTCAGATTCTTGTATGCAGTAATTATTTGTGCCCTAACACCGGCCGCTCCTTGGAAACCCTATGGAGCAGTCAGAATTGCCTTGATAGCAGTGAGTTTGAATTTTTTGGCTTTAATGTCAGCTGCATAATCATGCTTAAAAAAATGTTAACAGGGTAGCAGATAAAACCAACAAAATGAGACTGAAATGAAATCTCTTTCACATTTGTGGACCTCACAGAATTCCTTCCAAGTGTTTACTTTTCACTGGGTTCAGAGCAAAGAGACAGCTTGGGACACCTCCAAAATTACTCATCTCCCTCCGTGATGTTAGGGTACATTATGTGCTGTTTGGCTGCTTTATCATTTGCCAGCTCCACAAAAATAGAAGGTCCATGCAGGCAGAGTATCCTGGTGCCTGGCACCTAGGAAGTGCTCAAAAATGATTTGAATGAATGAATGAGTGTGGACGGATTTTTATAAAAAACACTGTGTTGCTCTCGTTATTTAGTTACACTAGTGAAAAAACAGGTTAAGGAAATGGAGACTATTATTCGTATAATTTAGTTATATAAAATGAGAATAGAAATTGTACAATGAAGACAGAAAAAATAAGGTGTACTAATCGAATGTGTTAAGCTATGAGAAAAAGGATGAAAATATTTTTACAAGTGTTGTAAGTGATTGCTGAATTGCTGCAAACACTCCTTTTTGGCTTTTTGCATAACCCATTATCTTCACTGCATTTTCCCATATTTCATATAGAAAAGCATTTTTACAAAGCGAGGCCTATCATTCCAGCCATTTCATTTAAAGCTTTTGCTTTGCTGCAGTATAAATCCTTTCTCTATCTTATCTACACACCTCTTCTTATAAGCTAATAAAAATTTTGTGTAAGTAGAACTTTTGTGAATTTATAAATGGGGTTGAATTTTTATAACTGGTTCCATATGGTACAGCCCAGCAGGAGAGATAGAAGCTGTAGCTCCAGAGGCAACAGAAGCTATAAGAATATGAGCGTATAGAGATTTGCTGCTGAATTTCGCAGAAAGCTCTAGACTTTCTATACAAACATATCATTATATATAGACATCACCATACAAGAGACAGAGAATAATGCTTTAAAAGTTAGACATTCATAAGGAGAGTATTCATTCCTTAGCGGATGCTTAGAAGTATATGTGTTTTGGTGAACATATATACCCATTCTATTGGGTATATATCTAGAAGTAGAATTGCTGGGTCGTAGGATATATGTATGTTCACAGCTTTAGTAGATAGGGTCAAAACATTTTTAAAGTGGCTGTACCAATTTACATTTCCACTAGCAGTAGATTAGAGTTCCAGGTGCTCCATGTTGTACCCAACAGTTGGTGTTTTCCGTCTTTTTCATTTTAGCCGTTCTGGTGTGTGGGGGATAGTATCACATTGTGACTTTTTTTAGAGTTTGTCTGATAACTAATGAAATTTAGTCCCTTTTCATATGCTTGTTGGCCATATAGAAATCTTCTTTTATAGACATTCAAGTATTCATCTTTTTTTAATTGAACTGCCTCCTTTTTTTTTTTTTCTTTTTGGATCGTTCTTTATATGTTCTAGAACCAAGTCTGTAGTAGATATACATACTGCGAATAACTTCTACTATCATGTGAATTCACCCTTGTGGCTTGTCATGAACTTTCAGATTCAAAAACCTGTTTTTTACCAGAACAGGTGAATGTCTACAGATGAAAGTTTGTTAGGGGTTACCAGGGGCAGGAGGGAGGGAATAAAGGGTTGTTATTGCACATGGAGTACTGAATTTTGGTTTAGGGTAATGGAAAAAATCACATTGATTAAGGGTAGAAATGCACAGCCTGCTAATGTAATTGCTGTCCATAAGGCGTACACCTGTACAGCTTGTTCAATTGGCAAAAGTTGTGTGGTATATTTACAATAACAAAAATGAGCAGCTGCTGAGGCAAGATAATATTACTTCACTTATGAGATTTATTCTTATACTTTTCTCTATTTTCTCAATTGTTTTTATAACTTATGTTACTGTTAAAATCAAAGATAATAAAATGTTTGTATGATGAATGTGGATAATAATGTCTATCCCACCTACTGTGTCCTTCTAGAGTTTGAATGAGGAACTACATGCCAACAGCAGACGCCCAGCCTTTCTCAGCACTTGGGAAATATTTCATTTCTCCCACTGCTCTGGCTCACGGTCTTCTCCCCTTGTTTATTTGCTCTTTTCTCTTTCCAGCTGGCTGCATGGACCACTGGACTTCTGGACTCCATAATTCTGCTTTCCATAGCAATGTTATTGTAATCCTGGGTTCCTGGGCACCCTCTCACAGTTTTAATCCTTTCATTTCTATTAATTATTACTTAAATATATTCTTTTAATTTTTCCTACTTATAGAAGAAGTAGAAACCCTGGTGGCATAGTGGTTAAGAGCTACAGCTGCTAACCAAAAGGTCAGGACTTTGAATCCACCAGGCACTCCTTGGAAATTCTATGCAGCAGTTCTACTCTGTCCTGTAGGGTTGCTGTGAGTTGGAATCGACTCAAAGGCAATGGTTTTTTGTTTTTATTTTATTTTTAATAGAAGAAATACATTCTAGTCACAGAAAACTTGGAAAGTACTCTGACACACATGGGAACGCCATAAGTCAGAATTGACTCCATGGCTACTTGTTTTATATGTGTATTATCACACACATTTATGTATATTCGCACAAATATTATATCCTGCTCTTTTCACTCAATATTAGCCTTTTCCATGATAATGGTTTGTTTTTTTTAAAGAGGGCATTGAATTGCTTTATAATATTCTGCTATGTGCATGTACTATATATTTTTAGCAATTTGACTATAGTCGAAATATTAAATGTGCATGTTTCTAATAATCTTCAACCTATCCTTAGATCTTTTAACATGTATCTCTGCCATTAAACCTTTTTATTTAATCGTTGTTCAGCACCCTTTAACCCTAAGAGATAGTCTCAAATTCACCTTAGATCAAGTTTTCTCCCTCTTATACCTGAAGCCCATTAAAGTATTCAAAAGTAACAGCTATGATTTCATTCACTAATTTCATTCATTATTTTCTTTTTCACTTGATCAGTATTTATAGAGCTTCCACATGCCAGGAATAGTCTACGTTATTCAGATACAGTGGTGAATGGTACACACTGTCCCTGCCATCGTGAAGGGGACAACCCAGTGTGGGTGGGAGGGCCACTGATGAAATGCAGCCCAGAGAAAGGACACACCACCTTCCAGGAACCACACTGGACTTCACAGAGCTTTGTTGGCAGCTGTTCATTGGGCAGGCTTCTAGATATCAGAGTGCCCTCGGGCTTGATTCTTAGACCTCGCTCTCTATTGACACCCTCTCTCTAGGATGCCTCAGGGAGCCCAAGCCTGTCTGTCTGTAGGTAAGGATGTTGAAGTTTACAGCTCCAGCCATTTCAACTCTCCTGGGTGCAGACTCATATATTCAAATGTTGGCCTAACTCTGTATTGACCTCTTCATCTGTTAAGTGTGCATTATAATGATACATTCCTCATATAGCTATCATGCAGAGGAAATATCTTAAGAAAGGAGAAGCACTTACGAGAGTGCCTGGCACCAGTGCAGGTACTAACTGTTAGCTGTTAGTATTATTACCTGACATCTCCATGTTGATGTCTAACAGCTATGCCATGTTATCAAGACCTTGAAACAATTCTTAGTTCCAACCCCTATTCCACTCTTATTAAAGAGTTTCTCAAGACCTCACTGATGGCAGTGTGTGTGTTTTTCCACACAATAGACATGGTTAGAAAAGGTTGGCCAGGTCCTTCATAGTAAGTTGCTCCAGCGTTCATACGGGTGACCACTGAGACAAGTTCCAGCCAACAAATGTAGAAAAAAAATTAGAACCACTCTCAGGTGCTCATGCTAGTACTCTCAATCCTGAATATCTGGTGAGGGTACTATTATGGACTGAATTGTGTAATCCCAAAAAGTATGTTGAAGTCCTAACCCCTGCACCTATAAATCTGACCTGACTTGGAAATAGGGGATTATTAAAATTATGTTAATGAGGCCATACCAGTGTAGGGTGGGTCCTAAACCTGGTCTCTTATAAAAAGAGCAGAATAGACATAGACATAAACAGGGGGAGAGGAAGACAGGCAAAGGAGACAGATGTATCTACAAGGCCAGGAACACAAAGGATTGCTGGAAGCTACTAGAAGCTGAAGTAGACATGAGCCATGCCCTGAATTCACACTTCTAGCCTCTGAACTGTGAGAAAATACATTTCTGTTCTTTAAAGCCACCCAACTGTGTTCTTTTTTTCCTATGGCAGCCCTAGGTGACTAACACACATACCTGGGCTTATAAATTCAGCCCAGTGCAAAATAATGTTCTCCCCTCCTTGGTCTAGCCCACCTGAATCCTGCTATTTCCCTGTCAGTGTCCCCGCTTTCACTAAGACCTACGACCGAGTTGGCCTGATGCTGATGCATAGAAATTTAATTTATTTTTTACTTTACGATGAAGTACTCTTCAAATATCGTCTATGATTTTTGAATTTTTCTGTGGAGACATTCCTATAATCTATTAATAATAACAGTTATACTTTTTCTTTCTTTTTCTTGACTTTTTGTACTAGCTTGGATCTCCAGTGTTAAATATTTAATAGAAATCAGATAGAAAACATCCTCATTTTATTGCTAATTAATTTTAAAGAGACCGTCCCACATTTCACCAGGAACTATCATGCTAGTTGTAGTTTTCCAGGTCAGGGAACTCCTTGTCTGTTCCTAGTTTGCTCAGAGTTCTTATCTCTCAGTGTGATTGGATATTATCAACTGCTTTGTCCCCATCTTTTGAGGTGAGCATGTCTTTTCTTCCTTAACCTATCCAAGTGGTGAGTTAAATTATTAAATTTTTAATGCTCACTGAAACTTGCATGCCTACAATAAACCACCTTGATCATGACATAGTACATGGTTTATACTTTGCTGGATTTCCTTTGTCAGCATTTTATGTAGGTTTTTGCATCTCAATTACTTAGTGTGCTTGTCCCGTAACTCTTCTTCTACCATCCTTCTCTAATTCGTATCAATATTAAACTAGCCTTAAGGATCAAGTTGGGGAGCATCTCATATTTTTCTCTTCTTTGTTGACTGTGTACAAGATGAAAATGATCTGTTTCTTGGATGTTTGCTGGAATCTGACTGAGGATGATCTACCAAACCCAAAACCCACTGCCATCTAGTAGATTCTGTCTTTGTAGGGAGATCTTGAACTACTGACCCATTTTGTGTAGTGATTAAAGGCCTCTTCTGGTGCTAATTTACTTAGGAAAATTTCCACTGCATGTTCTAGGCTGCTAGGATTTCATCTTTAAATATTTTGTTGGTTATCACTGTTTTCAGCCTCATCCAGGCCAATTAATCAATTCCAGATTTCCCCACCCCAAATCCCTATGCCCACATTTTCCCAAATTCAGAGTCTACATCTACTCCAGGTACCAATTCCCTTATCTAAGATTTATTTGCAGAGAATGATACAACCCAGCTTCCTGGAGTCCATAATGTGAGGATACGGTCTCACATTATGTAAATTTTTTTGTAATTGTTCTTCCTGTTAAAGTTTTTTCAGTTAATTTTTCTGAAATTGTTGTTTCTGTTAATTTTTTTTCATTTCCTTTTTTTTTTATTTCCCACCTATCTAGCAGTTTTCAAGTTGTGCACTTCAGGATCAGGTCTTTAGTCTAGCTGGGACTGACTCTCTGTGCCGTGCAGTGCCATAAGGTGCCCAGCTGCAACTGTGCATCAAGAGAACAGGCCTCGAGAAATGTCAGGCGGGAAGGTGGCAGTTGGGCAGTTGGAAGCAAGGGGGGTGGTGAAGATGCAGGCGGGGGGGAGGGGAAGGCTGCCTGGAGAGGGGCGTCCAAGGGAGGCATAAGATGTAGGCTGCAGGTACCCGGCTGCCCCACCGCAAGCTCGTGGGCAGCAGGACAGGGCTGGCTTCCTGAGCCTTTTGCAGCAGGCCCAGCCCACCCAGCCCCTCAGGGACCTCAGACACCCCAGGCTGGCAGATCCCAGCGGAACTAGGGGAAGCCTAAAGCCATAGAGGAGGAGGCCCAGCGTACATACCTGAGCCAGATCACAGCGCTTATGCCCTATAGGAGGGCAGAGGAGGCGTATGGGGACTTGGGTCCAGACGATAGCCCCGGAAGAGTGGGAGAGGTGTGGTCGCCCTCGGCCTCAGGGTCTGCACCTGGAGACCTTCGAGATGTACTTCCGGGAGTAGAAGGCAAAGCCACAGAGGCCACACTGCACGCCCCCCATCCTCCTCCCCTAGCCTGTGCTGCCCTCAGAAGGGCTTCCCTGTGGTATCACCCCTAGTTTGAGGAGCAGCAAAGCCTGCCCTGGTCTCAGCTAGGGACTTTGTTTCCTCCACTCTCATCACTGGCTGTGAGAGACTGTTGTCTCCGCAAACTAAAGAGAAATTATCAAAATGAGCTTGAGACTCCAGATTTGATTTAAATATCATACATTAACACAGAGAAATATGACTTTAGCAATAAGTGCCTGCTTGGAGCCCAAGTTGCATTAAAAAAAAAAACCTGAACAAGACCCCAGAGGGAGTGACAGGAGCCTCCTTCTTTTGCCACCCTCCCATTGGCCCAAGCTTTCTCATCTCCCACCTTTCAAGTCTGTATCAACTGCTTTGAGTGTTTTAGAATAAAGGTCCCCAGAAATATGACTACTCTCACACCATAAGGATTTCCCCAGGGCTGGGTTAGACTAAGGTCTGAGAGTCCTCCTGAGGCTTCCCAGGCCTGTATACTAGACACTCAACACCCCAAGGTTCAGAGCCACTGCATTTTTCCTGCAGTTGGGCATGACCCCAGGGACGTCATCCTGAGGGTGCTGACACTTCCTGAAGCCAATGACCCTCCCCTGGGTTTCTCTTTATCTGGGTCTCAGGATCAGTCAGGCCAACATGTTCCCTCAGGAGCATTTCTGTGGAAGGACACCTAAGTGGCAGTATGGGTTTGTGTCCTGCACCCTGCAAACCTGTCTCCTCTGAGTGGGGCGAGGAGCTACTGAAACACTGAAATCATTGAAACTAGCAGAAGCCACAACCCGTGGTGCTGGGGGAAAACTGGGAGGGAAGAGAGAGGTCTAGAGGCCATAAAGGCCCAGTTGTGAAGGCAACCAGGGGCCAGGATGTCCTGAAGCCACAAAGCTGACCAAAGCTGAAAGTCCTCTTACCTGCCGCTCCTGAGCCCATCTCTTCTTTCAGTGGAGAAGGCCTTTCCCTGCTCTGATGTGACTGGGCTGGAAGGGCCTTTGACTTATAATATGAACCAGCCTCCAGAGCCTCTTGGGGCAAATGATGGTCCAGGAGGCTCTGCCCAACCCCACCCCATACTTACCACTTGTCAGAGGACCTGGAATTTCAGTCTTCCAGCTCCTGGGCTCATCTAGTGACTTGTGACAGGATTTCACTGGAACTTGAAGGCGTCGAAGACAGGAAATACTCCTGGGTTCTCTTCACACAGCTGAATGCCTGGTTCCTGGTCTTATTACACAGCTTACATACCGGATAAGAGAGGAGTTTGGAGCTTGACAGCTGACATTTTAGCACCAGTTCCTGTTTGTTGTGGAGGGAAGAGGTAAAAAAAAGGCAGTGTCTCTTACGTCCTTTTCCGTGAATCTCAGGAAATCTTCACAAAGACCCTCTCAGGTAAGGACTGAGGGATTTTGTTTATGGAGCGCATAGAAAATATTGTCCATGCAAGGAAGCACTCTAATTCTTATCTAGACTTTATGCAGAATGACTATATATGAAAACTAAGCTGGGTACTTAAGCAAGTGGTTACCTCTCAGAGAAGGCCCATGGGAGGTTTATACCCCAATTCTGTGGTGCTGCTGTTACTCCAAACAGCCTGGTGGTGCAAAGTTGAAGTGTTTCGCTGCTAACTGGAAGGTTAATGGTTTGAACCCACCCAAAGGCTCTAAGGAGTAAAGATCTGGCGATCTGCTCCTGTTAAGATTACAAACCAGCAAACCCTATGGGGCAGTTCTGCTATCACACTGGGTTGCAGTGAGTCATAAATCCACTCGATGGCACCTAGCAAGAACAACAACAAGCCATTGCTTCCAATGTGCCTGAAATGCCTCTCTGGTGAAGGCCTTCAGAGCCCACTCATGGCCACGTGCGAATTAAGACTCATGTTTTTGTTTCCATACTTTATTTTGTGTCCAAAAATTTATTTTCCAGTTTATTCACCAGACTTGACTACAGATATCTCAGATATTTTCAAAATTAATTCCATTCTCTAATAATGATTTGCCACCGAGAGTGTATTCCCAAGCATTTCCAAGAGACTGAAAAATCTTTCCAAAGAGGCGTGTCCAGAGCCATGTTGTACAGTGTCTACGGTGTTGACATAGAGTATTTACCCACATAGCTACCACGTTTTCTGCTTTCTGTAAATACTACTGACATTCCAAGTCTACCACCTGAAGCACTTCCTGTAGTATTTGATTAAGGATAAGTCTGGTGGTGATGAATTTTCTTAGTTTTCCTTCACCTAAGAATTACATTATTTTTTCTTTACTACTGAAGGTAATAACTGGATATACAATTGTGGGTTAATGTTTCTGATCCTTTACTGTTTGAAACAATGTTGTTTCATAACCTTTTTAGCCTTTGTGTCTTCTGATAACGAATACAGTCATTCAGATTATTTTTCCCATGTGAAATGTGTTGTTATCTTTCTAGCTTCTTCCTGAGTATTTTCTTGATCTTTGTTTTTCTACAGGTGATTATGATGTACTGTATTTTTATGCAAATAACTCACATGTTTTATATATATACATATTATATATATATTTTTTTTGCCAACTGCACTTTCCCCCTTCCAGGTATTTTCATAAGCACCTGTCACGGATAGAGTTGTGTCCCCCAAAAATATGTGTATCAATTTGGTTGGGCCGTGATTCCCAGTATTGTCATCTGACATGATTTCCCTATGTGTAGTAAATTCTGCATCTATGATATCGATGAGATGGGATTAGCGGCAGTGACATAAACTCAATCTACAAGATTAATCTACAGTTTAAGCCAATTTCTTTTGAGATATAAAACAGAGAAGCGAGCAGAGAGACGGGGGCCTCATACCACCAAAAGAAGAGCAGGAGCGCGTGTTCTTTGGACCCAGGGTCTCTGCACTGAGAAGCTCCTAGTCTAGGGGAAGATTGATGGCAAGGACCTTCCTCCAGAGCCGACACAGACAGAAAGCCTTCCCCTGGAGCTAGCACCCTAAATTCGGACTCACATGCCCTCCTAGACTGTTAGAGAATAAACACTTTTTGTTAAAGCCATTCACTTGTGGTATTTCTGTTAGAGCAGCACTAGATAACTAAGACAGCACCCTACGCTAATTTTATTTACATTGCTGTAAAAAATTAGCATAGCATACTTACAAATATATCTGGGGGGAGGGCCTGGTTGGCAAAAAAAAGCATAAAATCTGCAATATTTTTGTAAAAATACGGTATTTAGGCATAGAATTCTTTAAATTTTACTTGTTAGGGTTTGCTGAGCTTCTTGAATCTGTAAGTTTATTTCTTTCATGAAATTTGTAAAGTGTTCAGCCAGTATTTCTTCAAAGACTTTTTTCTGTACCACACATTTTCTCCACTTCTTCTGGAGTTCTAATAAATAAATAGGCTTTTTGTCTAGTTCTTGAGACTCTGTTCCTTCTTTTTCCGTATTTTTTCTCACTGTTTCCAGAATGGATGTGTTCTATTGATCTGTTTTCAACTCATTTAGTTTTTTTCTCCGTCATCACCATCTGCTGTTGAGTCTATCAAACGAATTTTTGATTTCTACCATTGTATTTTTAACATGTAAAATTTCCATTTGCAAATAGCTTCTATTTATCTTTCCATTTATTTAAAAAGTGTTCCTGTTATTTCTTGGTGTATAATTGGAATAACATTTAAAAATTTGTGTCTTATGATTTTAAGACTATAGGTCTTGCTTACATTTTATGGAAAATGTTGGTGTTTTTTTGTTTTAGCATTCACTTGACCCAGTTACGTTCAGGCTGCAAGTTCTGTCCCATCTTCTGTATTCTGTGGCTCAAATGTTAGTTCAATTTTTGAAGGCTTTGCAGTGATATTCAGTCTAGTCTATATGAGTGCCACTTAGTCTGGGGCCTTGAGGTTGTTCTAACCCATAGTGCAGTTCTTAAAGGATTTGATATGCTTCTTGGGATCGGAGCAACACAGTAGCAACTGGGGGGTGAACCAGGAGTTCATGACAGTTTTACAGAATCTCTTGCACTGCCTGCTCTCTATCTCTCTGATGTTCTGTGAGTTCTGGATGACTGCTTTCCTGGCCAGTGGCAAGAATGCTGGGGCTTTAATCTCTTCATTCTGTCATGCACTTAAGTGACTGGTTCAGCCTGCAGGGCCAATGTGCTCCACAACCAGCCAAAAGGTTGGCAGTTTGAACCCACAAAGAAGCACCTCGCAAGACGAGCCTGGCAGTCTGCTTTCAAAAAGTCATACCCTTTAAGCCAGAATTGACTAGATGCCAAGTAACAGCAGAGAGAGAGACAGAGAGAGAAGACTTACATACTCTGGCAAGAGAGAAGAATTCTCCTCTTCCAGAGTTTTAGGTGTCTGCCCGCCTCCGTCCTTTCCAGACCCTCATTCCCACTCAGTATGAGAGAGGGCTTCTGTTGGAGCTGTTTCTGTCCACAACTGTTGTGTAGTTATGAGATTTGGGCTCATTTAATTTCAGCCTCCAGAATGTTCATACTTTATGTTCTGGTTTCCTCCCCCAGCCACCTTCAGCCATTTCCTTTGCAGAGTCCTTAGATAGCTGTCCCATGCATGTCCAGATACTTAGTTGTCAGATATCAGCATAGCCCACCTGGGGAAGTGTTGGTTGTAGTAAGGGGGAGAGGGACTGTACACTGAAGGAGCTGCAAGATCTGGCTACCTTGTGTGAGCAGGAGTGGGGTGTGCATAGGAGTGAATGCTGAAGGTGCTGAATCAAGGGGAAGTTTAATATAAAGTTGGGTCAAGGAAAGTTTGTTGATATGGGAGAACTCTCCTCTAACAAGGATTTATTGCCATAGCAAGGCTCTGGAAATGGGTTTAATATGCTTCTGGGATTGCTCTCGGAAGCTTGGAAAAGGCAATGGCCCATATTCTATGAAATAGAAATGCGAAGACTCTTATGTCAGATGTTGGAAGATGGGATAAAAGTCTCCAATATGTGGGTATGCCAGAGTTAGTTTTCTATAAGACCATTTCTCAGAGGTCCTGAAGGACACCCATTTTATCAAATCAATAAGGAATGCAGAGTTGAGGGGGTCACCAGCAACACTGAGCTTACTGATCTCTATTCTCTATAGGGGGTCCCTGGGTGCCAAAAACAGTTAAGTGCTTGACTACTAGCTGAAAGTATGGCAGTTTGAACCCACCCAAGACAACTCGGAAGACAGGCCTGGCGATCTGCTTCTGAAAGGTCACAGCCTTGAAAACCCCATTAAGTAGTTCTACTCTGCGTACATGGGGTCGTCATGAGCCCAAATTGACTTGACGGCAACTAACAACAAAAACAATCTCTGTAGGCTCGTGTTGTTAGTGGGAGCTGGGCTGCCTAGAAGCAATGCAGATAATGGGATCCCAGTGCAACGGAGGGCCAGGTGGAAGTACTTAACTGTCAGAAACAAGGTGTGTGTAATTACCATAATGGTTGGCAGGTCAAAGTAATAGTTATCTATTGGAGCATACAAATTATCCGAAAACTTAGCAGGTTATGAGATAAATGGAAAAATGTTCAACTCATGCTGATAAATTTGGAACTACATATAGATTTTGGTATGGCTCAATGTAGTTTTAAGATGAATGAATAAACTAGAAAATTTAAATAACAAGCACAAGTATTAAGAGATTTTTTGTTTATTGATTATATAATGGCATACTTGGCTACAAGGCAAATATATCCAAATCAATGGGTTTCTCTCCAATGTAGACAGAAGGGTCTAAAAGTGTTAAGGGTGGGAGGGACAGACCATTCTCTTTCCCCTACTTCTTGACTGTACCAAATTGTCTCCAAAACGATAAAATATTTAGGAAAACATTGTTTTGACCAGAACAGCAAAGGACCTATATGAAGAAAACTAATGTATTAAATTAAATCAAATGAAACTTGAATAAGTACAAAAAATACGACATATTTCCAAATGGCAAGTCTTGTCAAATAAATGGAAGCCCCCCAAAACTCATACATGAATGTAATGTATTTCCAGTTAGAATATTTACATAGTTGTTTTTGAATTGTGTACAGTAATCTTAAGCTACAAATACTACAGTAGGTAACAAAGAATGTTGTTGTTAGGAGCCACCAAGTCGAGTTTTAACTCATAGAGACCCCATTTGACTGCCCCATAGAGTTTTCTAGGCTGTAATCTTTATGGGAGTAGACCGCCAGGCCTTTCTCCCATGGAGCTGCTGGGTGGGTTTGACCTGCCAACCTTTCTTTCGATTAGCAGTCAAGCACTTAACCATTGCAACACCAGGGCTCCTTTACCAAAGGATAGACAAGAAAAACATGAAAAAGCAGGATAGTAACAGGTGTCTGCCTCATCAAGTAACAGAACAAACGAATATTACATAGCATAGAAACTGACAAGTAAACAATGAAACAGAAAATCTACTAAGAAATCACAATAACCATTAGTACAAAGGTAGTATTCAACTCAAGAAAAATTACATTTATTTAATAAATTGTGCTGACTCAACTGATCGTTCCAGGGGACAAAGCTTGCAAAAATGTGATACAAAAATAATAAATTTGAAAATTATGTGAAATGTAGATGACAAGGAATTAAAAAACCCATTGCCGTTGTATCGATTCCAGCTCATAGCGACCCTACAGGAGAGTAGAAATGCCCCATAGGGTTTCCAGGGAGTGGCTGGTGGACTACAACTGCCTGCCTTTGGGTTAGCAGCCAAGCTCGTAACCACTGCGCCACCAGGGCTCCCAGATGACAAGGATTAATAATAATTTCCTTTTATACAAGAAGGACAAAAGTTAAGCACTTGAAAAATGAGCAGTGAATTCAAACGGACCATTCAGAGGAAATCCACACGCCCAATAAACATAATCAAAGTTGTTAAAAAAATTGATAATTAAGAAAATATCAAAGTACCAGCGAAACTGGCACAATTAAAAAATCAGCACCACCTATGGCTGGCTGCGCTGTGGGGAAAAGGATGCCCTCAGACATGGCTGGAAAGGTGCATTATTACATCCTTTAGGGGAAAGACATGGACATGAGTCTATACTTTCAAAACAATCTTTGAACTGGAAATCTCACTCTTTCGAATCTATCCCTCAGAAACAAATCCTGTAGTATACAAAGGATGGTTATTGATAATAATGGCAAAAAATGGACTGCCTATTGATGGTTGAATGAGAGATAATTTATGGTAAAGCTACATCATTAATAAAATTAGGGAGTCATTAGAATGAAAAAGAGTCGTAGTAGTTGAGTAGGAGAAATCTCTGTGAAGTATTATTGAAGGAGAAAAATCAAGGTGCAGAGAAGTATACATGAAACAATAGCAATCGTTTGAATATGTTTGAATACCTGTTTATGTTTATATGTGTGCATAAATGAGCAGACAAGAACACATATATGTGTGTGCTTGTTTAAGCAAGGATAAGATAGACTACTTACCAGATTGTTCACATGACTTACCTTGGGTTCACTTGCAGGAAAGGACTGGGGAAGGAGAGTTAGAACATGCAGAAGAGTGGACTTAAAAAGCATGGATGATATGTGTTTCCAAGTTAGTAGTGTTATGTATGAGATGAACAAATCTGTCTTAAAAGAAGTACAGCCAGAATGTTCCTTAGAAGTGAGGATGGCTTTGCATATGTGATCAGGAGAAGGAAATAATGCTTGGTAAAGTAGAGGGTCATCGAAAAAGAAGAAGACCCTCAATGAGAAGGATTGACACAGTGGCTGTAACAATGGACTCAAACATAGTAATGATTGTGAGAATGGCACAGGATCAGGCAGTGATTTGTTCTGTTGTACATAGGGTCACTGTGAGTCAGAACTGACTTGATGGCACCTAACAACAACATGTATAAGTCTAGATAATGTGTACTGTAATTGTTATCATCTATTTAAATTATTTGTGTAAATATGAGTTAAAACCTAGAAGACTCAAAAAGATAATGTTAGTGAAATATCTGATGACTTACAAGGAATGAAGATAGAATGTCAAGTGAAAGAAGGGGCGAGAGCAGTGTGGGTAGAGTGTGACCAAGTGTCCATAAAAGCAAACACCCCAGCAGATCTACTTGTGAACCTGTGACTGTGTATGTGTGTAGGGAATACAGGGAAGAGAAATGTAGCGAAGGATACATGTGTGTTTTTTAACACTGGACACCTTGGGGGAGCAAGAGAAAAATATACATGAGGGTGGGACTCTGTTTATAACTTTTTCATTATACAACTTTGTATTCTTAGACATGTAATAAAAAATTTCATAGCTTTGGAAGTTAATAAACAACATAGATATATATTTTGAAAAATTTTTGTTAGATATTTTTTAAATAGGTAAAAATTCTCTTTAACAGCAGACACAGAGATTTTAATCACTGGAAGAAGAACACACCACAGACGGTACTTAATCCAAACCAGTGGATTTCTTGCTTGTTCTTGGAGCCAATGAGCTCCTCTGGTCTCTATGCCTGGAAACAAACAAAAATAACTTGGGGAGGGTCAACAGAGTTACCCCTCCAACGTCTCTTGCAAGTGCACGTCTACAGCTAAATGAAGAAGGCTGGACACTGTGTGCAGTTCACTGGGTAACTCAGGCACCACTAGACGCTTCTCTTTCCCTGATACGCTGCTACCGCCTCCTCCCCACATTGCCCCACTGGATAACCCATGCTTGTACATTCTGGAGTCTTTTCAGGACTGAACATAGAGAAGTTAAGTGGGAAGATAGCTTTTAAGAAGAAAGATTTTGGACAAAAGATTTCAGAAAGCAGTACCTCCCCAGCCAGCCTCTCCCCAGCCTGGGAATGCCAACCCCTCCCAGTCTGATACCTGTGAGAATCTCTGATTGTTCTTTTGGATCCTTAGGAGACTGCAGAATTGACCCTGCCTGAAGGCTTCGCTCTCCTCTGCCTCTGATGCTGTCCCTCCAGGAGCTGTCTCTTTGTCACTGTGAGAAATACACACGGCAGCCTGTGGATGGAGATGCCCATGCTGGGGGCCCTGCCCTCCCTTCCTCTGCCCCTGAAGGCTTTGCTGTGACACTTGGCGTCCCATCTCCCAGGGAGATGGACATGCCTCGTCACGTCCAGGGCTTCCCCAGACCTGGGACTTGATGCTGTGGCTGAGACTTGGGCTTTTTTGTCCACTATTTAGTCTGGGCCTGAATCTGCCCCTTCCCACCCTCACCTTTGATCATCTGTGTTCTCGCTGTTCTCTCTGGGTTTAGAAGACTGCCCTCCCTTTTGCTCCTATGTTCTCAGTCGGGCTTTTTCTTCCAGTTCTTTGATCTCAGGACAGGTCAGGTTACACGACAGAAAAAATAAAAAAATGAGCAAGTTTGGTTGATACATCAAAAACTGGAGAGTACAACTTGTTTTAAAGGACAGAAAAAGTTCCGAAGCTCTACCCCTTACCCTAGGAGATGCTGCACAGGAATTATCCACTAAGTACTGGATCAGCTCTTATCCAGAAGAGGATAACACCCAGGGGATTTTTCTACACCAGCTCCCACTTACACTCCCCTAACATGGCAACAATGATGCATCATAATCATCAACCCAAATTCACCCTGTGAGTCCAGAAGACATGGATGGGATGAGCTCCTTTCCCTTCACCCCACCCTCCTCTCCTCCTGCCAAGCCCGGCTTCTTTCTCTGCCTGAAGGCTGCTGGGAAGGGACCCAGAGTCCTTGGTTTAGGGCTTTATGCCCACTGCTCACCTGCAGGCAGATTTCCCCACAGCCTGCCGTCTCTCTGGTTCCTTCTATTGCAAAGAACTTAGTGACACACCCTTCAGCATCACACCTCCCTTACAGCTGTCTTTGCAGAGGCCCCTCTCAGCCTCCCAAGTCCCACTGAAATGCCATTTCTCTTTCCCTGCTTACGCTGTGCTCATCCTCAGGTCTGAGACCTCACCATCCAAATGTGAGGCCTGTCCTCTCCTCTCCTGGGCCAGGGGAGACTCAGAGCGGACCTGGTGCCTGCGGTCAGCTGTCCTGGGGTTTCTTCCATCCTGGTCCCCCGATGATTGGAGCTCTCCATACACTTGGGGTGGGCGGGTGGGGGGCACATGGGCTGGTATAAAGGATCTTCCAGGGGAGCTGGGTTAAAGGAGCCTGAACGGAGGTCTCTCCCGAAAGGCCCAATTCCCAGCCCAAAGGCCCTGCTCCTCCCAGCCCCAGGGTGCTAGTGGGTCTTCAGGCGCTTCCCCCTCTGGCCTTGGTGCTGGGCCTGCGCCCTCTGCAGCCAGGCCTCCCTCCTCTGCAGCCTCTCCAGCTGGTTCCTCAGCCTCTTCAGCTCCTCTCTCTGCTTCTCCAGCTGCTCCTCCAGGCGCCTGCAGACTGCTCTCTTCTCCCTCACCTCCCTCTTCTTGGCGGCCATCAGGCAGCGCCTGGCCCGCTGGTGGCAGCGTCTGGGCCTGCGCTGAGCTGAGGGTGGCAGCCGCCTCTCCAGCAGCTCCTCATAGAAAGCCCTGCAGCTGAAGCCCTGGCTCACGCCATGCTCCGCATGCGCCACCAGGGCCTCCCGGGACTCGAACACGCGGCAGCAGGCCACGCAGCGGAAGCCGCGCTTACAGGTCACCAGCCACTCTGGGGTGGCGGCCCGGGACCTCTCCCCGTGCTCCTCCCCATGGACACTGGGCTCCGGGGTCCGGGCCTTGGGCCCCTCCTGCCAGGGATCCAGGGCGCTGACCAGGGACTCCGTGTTGGCCAGGCTAGGGGCAGAGCCGATGGTGCCCTCCTCCGAGAGCTCGGCCTCAAAGACCTGGGGCATTTTGCCCACAGGGGCAAAGGAGGTTTTGGTCCGCCAGGCCACGGTCACCCCCTTCACCGTGCGCACCTGCGTGAAGTACGCGCACCTGACCCATCGCTTCTCTGGAGCAGCCTCGTAGGTGGATGAGTGAGAGGTCTGCTCAGTGGAAGCTGAGGGAAAAGACCTCTCTGACCGTCGTGGAACCTTCCTGGGCCTGGAGCTCGGGCTTTTTGCTGCGGACGTTGTTGGCTGTGTGGTGTGTTCCTCTTGGGTTGAGACCTCTGAGAATAGAGAGTAAATTTACATGAGCTCTCCGTGCGCTGGAGACATAGTGGTTAAGTGCTATGGCTGTTAACAAAAGGTCAGCAGTTGGAATCCACCAGGCGCTCCTTGGAAACTCTATGGGGCAGTTCTACTCTGTCCTATAGGGTCGCTATGAGTTAGAATCGACTGGACAGCAACGGGTTTGTTTTTTCTTTTTCCTCAGTGTACTGAATCCTCATCTCTGAGCCCAAGGCTCTGCTCTCAGGGAACCCTGGAGGCCTCTCGGTCACCGCCATCCTCCTCCTCTGCAGACCTGGTGGTGTCTTTCTTCTTCCCTGGGGAGCTACCATCCTTTGGGGACGTTGCTGTGGAAGACAAAGTCTCCTTTGTAAAGTAGCACTATTTATAGTACTTTATTTTTTTAAAAAAAGTTATTTTTCTCTAATTCCACATTTGTTGAATTCCAATGGATTTGTTCCTTTGAAACTTAGAAATGACCTCATTCCCCTGACCCTTCAAAATAAGTGTGTGACTTCATTGAAAGAAGTTTTCTATGAAGGTGATTTTCTTAATTTAGAATGTAAACACTGAAACAGGAGCAATGCTCACCTCTTTTTAACCTCTTTTTACTGAAAGGCTATTTTTAGAGAAGTTATACTTAAAGAGAATAATTTGTATATTTAGTTAAAACTCTTACATGTATATCTCTTCCTTGTACCCTTCTTAACTAAGCCATAGTAGAAGATTAAAATTGCTTTTCTCTGATTAGAAGCCCATGTCCTTACTAGATGAACTACTCCTTCAGGGTGAGGCAGAAATAGATGTGCGTATCTGAGAACCTTGATGCCACAAACCTCAGACGGACAGCACACAACCACCTCACCTGGGTGTGTCTTGGTGGGTTGTCCATGTCAGCCTAAAGGTCTATGTATGTTTCTGAATATGAGGGAAGGACTGGAGAGTTCAAGATGCAGAAAGAGATGGAGATAGGTTGTGTGTGTTGGATGGAGGGAAAGTTCCAGAGAGAGACACAGGATGGATAGGAGGAACCTCCCAGGAGTGTGTTAGAGGGATAGAGACCAACAAGGGAGCAGAAAGCAGGGCTCAGCCACCGGAAGGGTAGCATAAGGCAGCAACAGAGAAGACAAAAGGCGGGGGTGGGGGGTGTGGGGGATGTGTGTGGCAAACTAGCTGGAGAAAGGGCGAAGAACTAGGAGTGGTAGCAGAAACTGAGATTAGCTGTAGCTGAAATTTTAAAATTCTTTCCTGATGGCCTTGAAAACATCATGCTGAATGAAATAAGTTAGTCACAAAAGGACAAATGCGTATGATCTTACTTATATGAAATAAGCAAATATATAGAAACCAAAGATTATTGGTGGTTGCCAGGGGCCAGAGGGAGGGGGAAAGGGGACGTTCTTCCCTAGGGGGCATTGAGGTTATGTTAATGGTCATAGAATGATTTGGAAAAGGATAGTGAGAATGGTTACATAACATGAAGAGTATAATCAATATCACTGAAATATACACGTAGAAATTGTTGAGTTGGTATATTTTATGTACATTTTCACCATAATAAAGAAAAAAGTTTGAGATAAAAAAAAAAACAAATCTATCCCAGAGCTATCTTTGCTTTGGAGGGTTGTTAGGTCCTTGGGAAAAGATGGACAGGAGACCTTGGAGGAGAAGGGAAATCCCCGGAGCTAGGGAGGCAGGGCCTTCCCAGACCTTCTGCTTGAGTCCAGGCTGAGGGCTGTCACAGCTCACAGTGACTGGGAACTCTGGAAGAGCGTGCTGTACTGTGCTCCCTCACACTCCCAAAACCTCCCAATAAATTTTATATATTTTCTTAATTCACATGAAATATTAATTCAATCTTATTGAAAAATTAAGTGCAAGTCTCTGTAACCACCCCTGTTACTGGTCCTATACCTATTGCCCCAGTTGCCTGCTTGCTTCCTTTCCACTAACAAAGCAGAGGAGTTCACAGATCTGAACAACTGAGTGACTTGTCTGCTCCTGTTCTGGAAAGCCCCTCAGATCACAGTAGAATTCTGTAGTTCAGTCAGGTATTTATTTCTTCATTTATTTATTCACATTACAAATTCTTGTTGTCTACTAGTTGACAGGAATTTTTTTTCAAGTGAAAGCCTCAGTGATCCCTTGTGGTCCTGGTGTCCAGGGGATATCAAACCCCTTGCTGCCCGGCAACCATCACTGACCGAATTTTCCTCCCACCCTTACCTCGAGTCTTAGGGAAAGGCCTCTTTCTCACGTATTGCCTCTCCATCCTGGCTGGGTGAAGATGAGCCAACAAGGATGGTCACCAGCAAGATGTTTCTCCTCCTCCCAGTTAGAGATGATGTCCCAAACTGTCACAGGTTGGGGACTCCTATGTAGGTATCACTCTCTGTGATTAGGTCGCTTAAGTCGCTCTCCTATAGGAGACCTCAGATCAACAACCTCTCCAAAGAGCAGTTGGGATCTGAGTGAGCACCAAGGCTTCCAGTAACCCCTGTGTGACATCATCGCTGACATCAGTCAGTTCCAAGGGCTCAGTTTGAACCTAAACACAGCAACAAGAAAAAATATGGCAACTGTAGTGGCAGAAGTTAGGAGGTTGGGAGGAGGGGAAATTATATCTTAAAAAAGAATCGAAACTTTTCCCTAAAAGAGATTGTCATCCATGGGGAAGAGAACTGTGGGTTCAAGGAATAGCAGAGTATGATGAGCTGTTGTTTCTCCCAAACCTCTCCTCAGACACTGAATCACATCTCTCCAGTCCTGGAAACACAATGTCCACTCTGAATACCTCTCATGTCTCCTCTGTCTCTTAGGCTTCACACAGGCTGTTCCCTCAGACTAGTAGACGTTCTCTCCCTTCCTCTCTACTGGTTCCTCCTCCATGATACCCAGTCTATGCTCCTGCTTTATGTATTCAGAGCACCTAACAATCCTCCATCATAGCAGTCCTCCTGGTTAACAGGAGATGCTCATTTTCAAATTTGTGTCTTCCAAATGGACTATAAATAAGTTGGGGACAAAGATGGGGTCTGCCTCATATTTGGCAGTTCCAGAAAGTGGGACAGTGCCTAACCCATAGGAGATATTCAATATACGTGTGTTGATTAAATGAATGAAGACTCTTCCAAAAGACCCACCCTTCCTAGGCATCCAGTGCAGAATGGAGTTTTTTGATCTGTTGCCTGGAGGTACTGTCACTCAGTGGTGGAGTCTCTGCCACTCTCTCTTGACCTTCTGACTCTAAGCCCCAGGAAATGTTACTGTGAAGCTCCTTGGCCCATCCACGTTCTTCTCCCTTGGAGCCACTAAAGAAGGGCAGGATTACATCATCACAGAAAAGCACTGAGACTCAGGACCTCCATGGTCAACCTGTCTGGGAGGCTTAGGAGAGCCTTCGGGGAAAAGCCCACTGTCCTCTGCTTGGCCTAGATGTCTGCTTTTGTCCTGGAGGACATTTAGAAAAGGAACAAGCAAATTGTTGAAACAATTTGAGAACGGGTTTAGGAAGTTGTGGTTGGTAGGCAGAGGACAGCCTGAGGATTTGAAGGAAAATGGAAGCCATCAACATGGGAAGGAGAGGGGGCTGCTTTCGTGTGGCTGCAGAGGGTAGAACAGGACGAGTAGTTGGAAGCACAAAAAAAAATCTCCTAACCATCCACTCATATTTCCAAATTTAGGTCAAGCATCACTTCCTGGTCCTACACTTGGTAGAATTTCCCACCCTCTGCTCTGTACTCTATTGTACTTAAGAAACGCTTCTGCCACAACTCGGAACAAACTTGATTGCAGTTTCTTATTGTGATGGATTTGCAAAAACAGCCACACATTCTCCTTTCTTTATATCCATGCATTTTTATATGACTTTGCACCTCCTTTTATCAAGAGCAGGAGTCTTTCTCTAGCCCTTGAATTGGGACTGATCTATGATTACTTTGGCGATTGGGACAGTACCAAAACTGATGGAAGCAGAGACTTGAAATGAGTAGGCACACTGGGGCTTGCCCTCTTACCAAAAACCAAACCCACTGTCATCAAGTATATTCTGACTCATAGTGACCCTATAGGACAGAGTAGAACTGCCCTGTAGGGTTTCCAAGGCTTTAATCTTTATAGAAGCAGACTGCCACATCTTTCTCCTGTGGAGTGGCTGTTGGGTTCCAACTGATGACCTTTCCATTAGCAACCGAGTTCTTAACCAGTGCTCCACCAGGGCTCTTCCTTGCCCTCCTGCTGTTCTTCAAACCCTGAGAACCCATGGGAACAGCCCAGGGAGCCTGCTGGATGACTAGAAGCCATTAGAGAGAGAATCCAGCTGAGAAGATTTCAGACAGTCTGGCCCCCAGCTGACATGGTGACTGATTGCAGATACATGAGGGAGCTCAGCTGAGAGTGGCTGAGTCTGGCCCAGACCAGAAGAACCCCAAACTGCCAGCCTGCAAAACTGTGAGCTAAATAACTGGTTGTTTTTTAAGCCACTTCATTTTGGGGTCATTTGTTATACAGCAATCGATAACTGATTGATTTGTTAACTGGGCTGTTCTCACCAGACTGCAAGGAATTTTTCTTAATCATTTATGTATCAATAGTATCTGGCATAGGGTTGGACACGTAGCCATTAGACAGTAGAAATTTCTTCATTTATTTAAAAGTTTCTGTCATATTTTAATTTTGTTTTATAAATAAAATATGGCTGGATTTGAAAGTCTAAGCTGAGCATACATATTTTTTTCTAAGGTATTAATCTTTTTATATTGCTGTTACTCATACATGTAGGCATAATTCCAATATTATACTTTATATTTACTGTTTACTTTATATTTTTTTCAATATTCTACCTTTCCTGTTTTTTTTTTTTTTAATTGGAATGATCAAATTTTTCTTATTTCCTTTTTCCTTCCAGTGGTGTGAAAGTAATATTTTCAATCTGTATTTTTTAATAGTTACCATTAGATCTTTTAACATGTACATTTGGTACACTGTGTAAAGTTCATATCTCAGTTCTCTCAAACAATATGTTGTTGCTAGCTGCCGCCGAGTTGACTCTGACTAATGGTGAACTTATGTACAACAGAACTAAACATTGCCGGGTCCTGTGTCATCCTCACAATTGCCAGCAATTTAGAGTCCCTCTTTATGGCTGATGTGCCAGTACATCTCACCAAGGTTCTCCCCTCCTGATGACATGTCCAAAGCAAGTGAATTGGACAGTATTCTCTTGTGACCCATAAGCTTTTCATTGGTTAATTTTCAGAAGTAGATCTCCAGGCCTTTCTTCCTGGTCTGTCTGAGTCTGGAAGCTGTACTGAAATGTGTCCACTATGGATGATCCTGCTGGTATTTAAAATACTGATGGCCTAGCTTCCAGCATCATAGAAACATGCAAACCACCACAGTACAACAAATTGAAAGACTAGTGGTGAACCAAACAGTATATTGTTGTTAGGTGCCATCGAGTCAGTTCTGACTCATAGTGACCCTATATACAGCAGAAAAAAACATTGCCCTGTCCCATGCCATCCTCACAGTTGTTATTATGCCAAAGCCCATTGTTGCTGCCACTGTGTCAATCCATCTCATTGAGGGTCTTCCACTTTTTCGCTCTCTGCTTTACCAAGCATGATGTCCTTCTCCAGGGATTGGTGTCTGCTGATAACATGCCCAAAGTATGTGAGATAAAAACTCACCATTCTTGCTTCTGAGGAGCATTCTGGATGTACTTCTTCCAAGACAGATTTGTTCGTTCTTCTGACAGTCCACGGTGTATTCAATATTGTTCACCAACACCATAATTGAAAGGCATCAATTCTTCTTCGGACTTCCTTATTCATTGTACAGCTTTCACATGCATAGGAGGTGATTGAAAATGTCATGGTTTGGGTCAGGCACACGTTAGTCCTCAAAGTGACATCTTTGCTTTTCAACACTTAGGGTTGTTTTGCAGCAGATTTGCAATACATCATTTGATTTCTTGCCTGCTGCTTCCATGGGTGTTGATTGTGGAACCAAGTAAAATGAAATCCTTGATAACTTCCATCTTTTCTCTGTTTATCATAATGTTGCTTATTGGTCCAGTTGTGAGGATTTTTGTTTTCTTTATGGTGAGGTGCAATCCATACTGAAGGCTGTAGTCTTTGATCTTCATCAGTAAGTGCTTCAAGTCCTCATCACTTTCAGCAAGGTTGTGTCATCTGCATATTGTAGGTTGTTAACAATTATCTTCCTCAAAACCTGATGCCATGCTCTTCTTCATACAATGCAGCTTTTTGGATTATTTGCTCAGCGTACAGATTGAATAAGTATGGGGAAAGGATACAACCCTGACACACATTTTTTCCTGATTTTAAAACACACAGTATCCCCTTGTTCTGTCAGAACAACTGCCTCTTGATCTATCTACAGGTTTCATATGAGCACAGTTAAGTGTTCTGGAATTCCCATTCTTCTCAATGTTATCCCTAATTCATTATGATCCACACAGCATTTTCATAGTCAATAAAACACAGGTAAACATCTTTCTGGTATTCTCTGCTTTCAGCCAAGATGCATCAGACATCAGCAATGATATCCCTCATTTCATATCCTCTTCTGAATCTGGCTTGAATTTCTGGCAGTTCTCTGTCAATGTACTACTGCAACTGCTTTTTAATGATTTTCAGCAAAATTTTACTTGTGTGTGATATTAATGATATCGTTCGATAATTTCTGCATTTTGTTGAATCACTTTTCTTTGGAATGGGCACAAATATGGGTCTCTTCCAGTCGGTTGGCAAATTTCTTGGCATAGACGAGTGAGCAACTCCAGAACTGCATCTGTTTATTGAAACATCTCAATTGGTGTTCTGTCGATTCTTAGAACCTTGTTTTTCCCCAGTGCCTTCAGTGCAGCTTGAACTTCTTCCTTCAATACCATCGGCTCTTGATCATATGCCACCTCTTGAAATGGTTGAACATCAGCCAATTTTTTTGGTACAGTGACTCTGTGTATTCTTTCCGTCTTACTTTGATGCTTCCTGCATTGTTCAATATTTTGCCCATAGAATCCTTCAATATTGCAACTCGAGGCTTGAATTTTTTCTTCAGTTATTTTAGCTTGATAAATGCTGAGCGTGTTCCTCCCTTTTGATTTTCTATCTCCAGGTCTTTGCATATATCATGATAATTCTTTGTCTTTTCAAGCTGCCCTTTGAAATCTTCTATTCAGCTCTTTTACTTCATCATTTCTTCCATTTGCTTTAGGTACTGTATGTTAAAGAGCAAGTTTCAGGGTCTCTTCTAACATCCATTTTGGTCTTTCTTTCAGTATAAGGGCTGTTTTAGGGGACCATCATTTTTAAAACTCCCAAGTTAATCAGTAGTGTTTTATTTTCAGTAGTCAAGTTTCATTTAGGTGTTAAAACATGTTTAACCATTTCATTTCTCACTTTTGTTACTTGTACCGTCACCTTCCTTCTGGGCCCTATTTCTTCATTACAGTAGCATATTTCTTTAGTGGTTCTTTCAGTGATGATTTGTTAGTTATAAACACTCTCAGTCTTTTTCTGAAAATGTTTTTCATCTTCACTGTGAAATTATAGTTTTGCTATCTTCCATTGTTTCTGTTAAGAGCTCAGCAAGAAGTCTAGTTGTTACTTATTTGCAAACAAAATTATATATTCTTTTCCTCTGGTTGATTTAAAGATTTCCTTTTTGATGTTGGTTTTCTGCAGTGTTCTATGATACGTTAGGTGTTTTATTTTGTTGCTGCTGTTTTGGTTTTTCATTTGTTTGTTTTTCTTCCTTAATTATTTTTTAATTAAACCTCTGCTTGGGGTTCAAAGGGATTTGAATCTGTAGCTTGATGTCTTTCATTAGTTTTGTAAAGTTCTCAGCCATTTTCTCTTCAAATATGTCTTCTCTATTCTATCTCCTTTCCTTCTGGAATTTTAATTACACATATGTTAGCATTTCTTACTGTGCCTTCTATGTTTTTATCTACTGTGCTGTGCTTACTATCCTTGTCTCTCCAGGCTTTGTTTTGGGTATTTTTTTCTGACCTTATTCTAAGTCAGTAATTCTGCCTTCAGTTGTGTCTAATCTACTGTTAATCTCACCTATTGAGGTTTATTATCTTGATTATTTTTTGCATGGTAGAATTTATATTTTGTTTTATAGTTTCGAGTTCTCTGCAGAAATTTTCAATCTTATTTTTTATCTTCATGGACATATAAAGTATGGTAATTTGAAAGCCTGTATCTTATAATACCAGTACCTGAACTCCTGTGAGCCCATTTTTCCTGTCTATTGTTTCTGCTATATTTTGTTCATGTTGCCTTGTCTCCTCCTGGCCTGGTTATTCTTAATTTGTGCCAGAAGTTGTTCTTTCGAAACTGTCCTTAGGAATAATTTGAGACCTAAGGGGTTCTTGGAGTCCCTGGGGTGGTGCAAACAGTTAAGCAATCAACTACTAGCTGAAAGGCTGGCTATTTGAACACATCCAGAGGCATCTTGGGAGATAGGCCTGGTGACCTGCTTCCAAAAATCATAGCCTTGAAAACCTTATGCAGCATTTCTACTCTGACACACATGGGGTCACCATGGGTGGGAATCAACTTGACAGCAACTAACAACAACAACAGAGGATTCTTATCTTCCTCCAGAGAGAATTTCTATGTTTCTGCCAGCCTTCTAGCAATGATATCAATCCAGGATTCCTTCAAACCAGTTACAAGGACTTGGTGATTTGAAGCTGAGCTCAGTCTTTTCCCCTGCCCCATCCCCATTCCCATCCCCATCCCCATCCCCATCCAACATATGGCATCATGGTTTTTGTTTTTTTTGTGGTAAAATATATATAACAAAAAACTT
Organism: Trichechus manatus latirostris; assembly: GCF_000243295.1. Taxonomy (NCBI): domain Eukaryota; kingdom Metazoa; phylum Chordata; class Mammalia; order Sirenia; family Trichechidae; genus Trichechus; species Trichechus manatus. Next base: position 197,210 of record NW_004444295.1, on the reverse strand, counting down.
GCCATTTTAACCATTTTTAAGTGTACAATTTGGTGACATTATATACTATCACTATTATCCATTTCCAAAAGTTTTATATCACCCCAAATAGAAACTCAGTACTCCTTCTGCAATAATTCCCATTCTGTCCTCCCCCACAGCCAGTAGTAGTCACTAACAAGCTTTTATCTCTCTGCCTTTGCCTCTTCTAAATATTTCGTATAAGTGGGAGCATGTAATAGTTGTATTTTGTGTCTGACTTATTTTATCCAGCGTAATGTTTTCAAGGTTCATCCATGTTGTAGCATGTATCAGGACTTCATCTCTCTTTGTGGCTGAATAATATTCCATTGCGTGTTTATACTGCGTTTTGTGTATCCATTCATCTGTTGATGGACGCTTGAGTTGTTATCACCTTTTGACTATTGTGAATAGTGCTGCAATGAACATTGGTGTACACTGAGTTCAGTCTTAGTGAGAGCATATCTGCTTCTAGCTCTTACTTAATCCTACTGTGCAGTGCTTAAGGCCCCCTCCAAACCTAGAGGTACTCTCCAGGGCTCCAGCCTCCCCTGGACCACGGCCCAGTAATTCTGCTGTATCTTCTTAACAATCTGAAGTCTCAAACAGGTGTTCATGTTTTGATTTTAATATTTTGCCCAGCATTTGTAGTTTTCCTCAGCAAGAATATTCGTCTGAATATCCTAGCTCACCATTACCAGAGACTTAGCTATACATTTTTTTCAGAATTGTTTTGTTTTATTTTATCCAACATTTCTATGTAGTTGTAACAGAAATAACATCAATGTCAACTCAGCCTGAACTGTGTTGGCAACTGTGTTGCTAGAACAACCCCCCCACCCCGTTTTCCCAATTCTCTGTAACAATTGTGTTGGAGTCAATTCTGACTCATGGGCACCTCATGTGTTACAGAGTAGAACTGAGTTCCATAGGATTTTCTTGGCTGTAATCTTTATGGAAGCAGAGTGCCAGGCCTTTCTTCTGTGATGCCACTGGGTGGGTTTAAACCGCTAACCTTTTGATTAGTAGTTGAACGCAAACCATTTGCACCACCCAGGGACAAATTCTCTGCAAGGAATGTGTATTAGTTTTAGAGTCAACAAAAAGTTGTTTATTAAATTGGAGACTCAATTATTTTACAAATAACCCCTTTCACAATTCTTATAATGAAGACTCGAGGGCTCTTTCATAAAACAGAGAAAGGACTGTAGTTCATCTGCATTATATCTAGCTAACTTTTATTGATTCATTACTGTGTGCCCAGCAGATGGTACCTTAGATACATTATTTATCTTCCCAACAATCCCATAAGATAGACATAATTATTAAATGCTTTTGACAGCTGAGGAAACTGAGGTTAAACAGTTATTAATGACAGAACTGGGTTTCAAACTAGGCAATCTGATTACAGAGCCCACCCTCTTAGTGCACCATACAGTCACACACACACACACACACACACACACACACACAAATGTGTGATGTTGGTTTAAAAACAAAGAACAAATAGGATCCTTTTGAGCTTCACTAAATTAAAAGTAAATGGGAATTATGTGTATGTGACAACATTAGTTGGTAAGGTATTCTCTGTGTGTTAAAGACATCTACATTTATGAAAATAATTCCACAAGTATTGGCAAGGATGTGGGGGAAATGAAACTCTCATACACTACTGCTGGGAATGTAAAATGGTACAACCACTTTGGAAGGAAAATAGTTTGACAGTTTACTAAAAACTTAAGCATGCACCAACTATACGATCCACCAATCCCACTGCTAAATATTTACCCAAAAGAATGAAAGTAAATGTCCACAAAAATACTTGTACATGAATGTATATTGTTATTGTTGTTGTTGGTTGCCATCCAGGCGATTCCTACTCATGGTGACCCCCGGTGTTACAGAGTAAAACTGCTCCATAGGGTTTGCTTGACTCTAATCTTAACAGAAGCAGATTGTCAGGCCTTTCTTCCATGGTACCCCTGGGTGGATTCAAACAGCCAACCTTTAGGTTAGTGGCTGAGTGCAAACCATTTGCGTCATAGCAGCTGTATTTATTTATAGCCCCAAACTGGAAACAACCCAAATGTCCATTAACAGGTGAATGGATAAACAAATCTTGACATATTCATAGAATTGAACACTACTCAGCAATAAATAAGGAATAAGCGATTGATACACACAATAGCATGATAGAATCTCTAAATAATTTTGATGGTGAAAGAAGCCAGATTAAAAAAAGAGTACATATTAGATGATTCCATTTATCTAAAATTCTAGATAATGCAAACTAATCTATAGTGACAGAAAGCAGACCAGTGGTTGTGTGGGGATCATGGGGGTGCATGAGGTGTGAAGGGTAATTGTGGGAGGATGAATACAAAACACACAAAGAAACTTCATGTGATAATTTAAATTTTTATTATTTCGATTGTGGTGATGATGTCATGTATGTGTACAGGTCAAAACTCATCTAACTGTACAGTTTAAAATGTGCAATTTGTTTAGGGTCAATTATACCTCAATAAAGCTGTAAACATTTAAAATAAATAAAAAATAAATAGTTGAGTGTGTGTATTTGGTCAAAACCAAAAAATAACTAAACTCATTGCCGTCAAGTTGATTCCAACTCATAGTGACCCTGTAGGACAGACTAAAACTGTCCCATAGTGTTTCTAAGGAGTAGGTGGTGGATTCGAACTGCCAACCTTTTGGTTAGCAGTCGAGTTCTTAATTACTGCACCACCAGGGCTCTGTATTTGGTCAGGTGTCTTTGAATACCAAGAAAATACACATTTATAAAAATCTCTAACATGCTTTTTCAGCTTCATTACTTTAATTTTTAAATCTGTTACCCCTTTCTTTACCTAATATCTATACTACTAGCTTAACTATGCAAACAGTTATACTCTTGAAATCATTTTAAGTCATATAACTGACTTCAATGAACAAAAACACTTCTGATTTAAAAAAAAATCTCTTACCGTACGTTTCATGAATATTTTTTATGCCCTTCAAAAATAGCATCCTAATGCTAATACCATCTTAATATGGATATTTTCCTCACATAAAAATAAAACTTCTTTTCACTACTGCTTGGTTCTCTAGGAAGCTTCCAAACAACATTCTATCCAGTTATTGTAACTTTAGCAAGTAAACAAAGACAAATATGCACAGCTACACAGTGATAAATACATAATAATGGCCTTCAGATTTAGTTTGTATTTTGCATGAGCATTTGCTGTCTAAGAAAATATCTGTTAGTGTAATCTATGATTTCCTTAAAGCATGATTAACTTTCACATTTCTGTGCTTAGTGCTAACCTGGGTTTTTATTTTGATGTCGTCTGCAGGGCTAAAGTCTTTCTTTTTGGAATGAAAATATACAAAGTCAATGAAACAGCTTCAAAAGGCACACGAAGCAGCATCTGCACAGTGAACAGAAGATCAAGCACAGCTAAGGGCTTTCTGCTCACTAAATCCTAAGCAGCTTAATTAGATGATAAAAGACACGCTTGTAATGGAGGCAGTGCACATTGTTGAGCCCTGCTGCATCTAGAAGTTACTATCTGGCTAGAAAAGTAACAGAGTTTGAAAACCAGAAAGAAACTTCCAGGCCACTGGTTCTCAAAAGCAGCGTTTGGATTAATGATGGTCTTTGAAGATATGTTTATTAATACACAAGGGGAAAAAAGAGTGCAATCAGTTTTCATAAAAGTCTAAAGAGCTAAACAATAAGAAAAAACAAAAAGCAACAAGAACTGCTACTTCAGGACAAAACTACTATTTTCCTTGAAAAACAGAAGTACATACACATTGTACTTCTCAGTCACTGTGGGTGGTGCAAACAGTTAACGTACTTGGCTGCCAACCAAAAGATCGGAGGTTTGAGTCCACCCAGAGGTGCCTTGGAAGAAAGGCCTGGCAGTCTACTGCCAAAAGCAGCCATTGAAAACCCTATAGGGCACAGTTCTATTCTGACACACATAGGTACTCAGGGAAAAGAAGAGTCTGATACACTACTGATAGAAATGAGAATTGTTTTAAACCACTAAATAATAATCTAGCAGTAACTTTAAAAAAATAATCCTACTCCTAGGATTCTACCCCATAGGGAAAAAAATGCACCGAAACATAAAGATTCACCTGTTGTTGTTATTAGGTGCTGTTGAGTCAGTTCCAACTCATAGTGACCCTATAGGACAGAGTAGAACTGCCCCATAGGATTTCCAAGGAGCAGCTGGTGGATTTGAACTGCCAACCTTTTGGTTCACAGCCCAGCTCTTAACCATTGTGCCACCAGGGCTCCAAAGATTGACCTACAAGGTTGTTAATTACAGCATATTTGTAATGGCCAAACCCAGAAAGAATGTGAATGTGCATCAGTAACAGAAAGGTTGAATAAGTTGGGTGCGTCGATATCCCGACATCCTGTGCATTTAAAATGAGGTTGTGCATTAGTGTCCATGAGGAATGAGAAAACCAAAGTGCAGAGAAGCATGTGTGATGCAATCTCATTCATTTTTGGAAAACAGTCATTCCCAAATCCTGTTTTATTTGCACATACAAAGATATAGATATAGATACAGGTACTGAGATAGAGAAAAAGACAGAAATAGAGAAGGAGCACGAGAGAGAAATGGAAAAATACCTGTCAGATACTTACCATATGTTGGGGGTTGGAATGGAGAGAGAGCTGTGGGAAGAGTGAGGGAGGGATAGAGGAGAGGAAAGAGGGCATTTAGAATGGTCTCCACAGTAAATGCAACATGATCCCGTTTGTGTAAACTTGAGTGTATGTGTGGATGTGCTTAAGGAGATGCATTAACAGATGGCGACAAAAAGTCATGGTGCCCCCTCAGGAAGTCTGATTCCAGGAGCTTTCAGTTATTTTTCCTCATACTGTTTTAATATTGTTTAATTTTTCCCCCGACAAACATGTATTATTCATATAATTAGGGGGAAAAAACAAAGCTCTTTCTACTGTGGAAATAAAAGAACCCATTTATCACTTTTATCGGCTTTATATATTGGAGCTCTAGAGAAGGTTTCACTTGAAAAAAAAGAGTTCTATTATGAAAAATATTTGCAAAGCATCGCTCTAGACAACATTGTCTTCCTCCCTCCTCCAGAAGCCCGCACAATTTTGGAAGAATAGATTGATATCTCTGTTATGCAGATAAAATGAGATTTGCAAAAATGAACGTTTAAGGCATTTTAGGATGTTCAGGAGTAGACAGTGTTTGTAAAAATGAATTCCACATCACCAGATATAGGTTAAGGTTTTATTTTGGAAAGGAGGAATTTACAAAGGTAGGGCCAGCAAGAGGAAAAAAAAAAACCATGAGACTGCACATTTCAAGAGGAAAAAAAACATTAAAAACCATGAGATTGCCCATTTCAAGAGAGAAAAACATTAAAAACCAAGAGATTGCACATTTCGAAAGATCTGGAGCTCAGGCTTTTTGTGCAAAACCCGAACGCCAACACTGCGCCCATATTCCCACATGAAAAAATTCAGCCAGAGCCCCATGGTGACTGCCATTCTGACTGGAAATCATGCTCTCTGGTTTCCCACGCTTCCCATCTCAGCCTTTCATCATGTCACCTGCCTGCCTTCTGCCGTCATTCTAGGGAGTCCTTGAGTCCCTGGGTGGTACAAAAGGTTAACGTGCTCGTCTGCTAACTGAAAGATTGGAGGTTCGAGTCCACCCAGATGTGCCTCAGAAGAAAGGCCTGACAATCTACTTCCAAAAATCAGCCATTGAAAACCCTATGGATCACAGTTCTGCTCTGACACACCTGGGGTCTCCATGGGTTGGAATCGACTTGACAGCAACTGCTTTGAGGACAGTGGTGGCTCAGTGATAGAATCCTCACCTTCCATGTGGGAGACCAGGGTTCAAAACCTGACCCCGGCCAGTGCACCTTATCACAGCCACCGCCCGTCCGACAGTGGTGGTTCGTGTGCTGCTTTCCCTTTCCCTGCTCTGTACCCTCTCCTTCCTGAGGTGGCATCATCCTGACACCTCACACCAGTCATAGTGGCGGACAGGATGCAGAGAGAGGAAGCATATCAGAGAGAAACAGAACTTGAGGGATAATCCAGTGACATGACCTTTGTCATACAAGCTTCACACAGGGCAGAGGGGGCATCTTTGTGGCCTCAGTGTCTGAGATTGGACTCCCCTGGTGACTGAGCTTGTCCCTCAGGGCTGCGCAGTGAAGAGGAAGTCTGGGGGCAGTACCTCAGAAACCCTCCAGCCAATGGAGCTGAGGGCCCCTCCTCTTTAAGAGGTGACAGAGGGTAGAGCAAATACTTACAAGCTAATAGGGTGTTTTTTTATGTCACACCTCTTTCTACACTTGGGTTTGTTTCTCAGGGCCCATCCCTAACACCTGGAAACAGACGACGGAAGAGCAGCATCTCTCTTCTCCAGGTGACAGTAAGCGTGAGGGACAGCGATCCTGGGATGAGTCGCACATCCTTCCCACGCCTGCTCCTCGCTGGGCTCTGCTCCCTTCTCTGCACAGCAGGCCCTCAGGGACTCTCGGCGGAGGTGCCCTGCAGTCTCCCCTCTCCAGCTGAATGTCCTCAGTCCTTTGGCTTGTCAGAGCCTAAGGGGATACTAGACCTGGAGGTCTCATGCCACTCGACCACACTGTAGCAATTTCCAGCATGACAATTTGACAGTGTGACATACAAGACAAAGGATGTGTCAGAACCGGCTGCAGACAAGGACTCAGGGGCTACTTGGGTTCTAGTTCTGGCTTCTCCAAGACTCAGTCTCTGGGCCTCAGTTTTCTCGTCTGCAAAACATGTACCATATGCTCCTGCTCTGCCCTCCGCATAGCATGGTTCTGAGACAGAAGATGCCGGGGACAGGGCTCGCACCCCATTGGGCTGGGCTAGCTGGCAGGGCCAGCTCCTTCCCTGGAGCCCGTTCACCTAGGAACAGGTCATCAGTCAGCCCCCTAGAGTACCAAGGGGGTAAAAGCTGTCACCACACCTGCTTCTCACTGGTTCTCGATAAATAGACAGAGAGAGATGTTGTTTTGTTATTGTTAGTTATCCTTGAGTCAATTCCGACTCATGACGACCTCTCGCATGCAGAGTAGAACTGTTCTATAGGGTTTTCAAGGCTGTGACCTTTCAGAAGCAGATCACCAGGCCTATCTTCCCAGACACCTGTCGGTGAGTTTTCACCACCAACTTTTTGGCTTGTACTAGATGAGCGCTTAACTGTCTCTGCCACTTGGGGGTTTCCCCACTGGTTCTAAAATCCAGCCTGAAGCTCTGGCCCTGAAGCACAGGGCGAGGGAGGAAAGGATGAGCTGATCCGAGAGCTGATTCGAGGCCGGGCAAAGGCAGGGAGCCCAGAGCAGAGATGGAAGCAGCACTGCAATGCAGACACTTGGCGGCAGCTGAGGATTTTCCAGATCTTTCCTTCCAAAGCGGGCTCTACATTTCAAGGGAGGAACAGGGGTGCCAGAGTTGACAGGGAGCTCAGAGCCCCCACGCCCTGGTCCAATGCAGAGAGAGACCTGAGATAGCAGAGGGCTGGTCCAAAGGTGTAGATGGAGCCTTGTTCAGAGTGCCCTTCCTAGCTGCATCCTGAGCGGCCCCGATATCCTTCCTGAGGGTCTCTGGGTCCCTCTTCCTGAGTCCACGGGCCCACTAGCCCTGCTCCTCTGAGAGAAGACATGCCTGTCAAGACAGAAGCCCAAAGCTGTGCTTTCTCAGGCAGACCCTCTGCAAGAGCCAGCACATTGCCCCCAGCACTCCAGGGCAGCTGCACTCCAAACACAGGAGGCAGCTGCCCCTCTCCTGCCACAGGCCCCCATCTGGGCAGTCAGCTGCTTGACTCTGGGCCAATCGCTAATGATACAGACTGAACAAAAGAAGTGCCTGCCCTCATGGAGCCTTATTCCAGTGGATGGAGACGGACCACAAGTAAAGGTACAGGTAAGTATATAAAGTGGTGGGTGGGAAAAATGCTATCCACAAATAAAGCCAGATAAGAGACACAGAGTGAAAGGCTGAGAGTTGCTATTTTACACGGAATGACCCTGGATCTTTCCTGACGATTGAGGAAAGAAAGAAGGGAGGGAACAACCCCCGTACATCTCTGGCAGAAGAGCAACCCTGGCAGAAGGAGCTGCAAGTGCAAAGGCCTGGAGAGCAAAATTAACTGAGGATGTGAGGAGATGCCGACTCCAGGTTTTGAGGCAGAGTGGAATCTGCTCCCCGAGTCTCTCTACGCGTGACAAAGCTGATGTTTCTGGTGTGCTCCCTGTGGGCTCAGGAGAAGGCTGCAGCTGGCTGAACCATGAGCCTGCCATCCGTGGCAATCGTGGAACCTCAGGCCTGGAAGGAGTCTCAGAGACCACCCGGTACAACCTACTCCACCCTGCGCCAGAGCTGAAGCCCCTCAGCAGCCCTCCAAGCCGGGGCCACCCACCAGTGCTGTGCTGAAAAGTGCTGAAAAACTGGCTCTGGGTGGGGCAGGAGTCCCTGGGTGGTGCAAACAGTTAAGGGCTTGACAAGTAACTGAAATGTAGGCAGTTCGAACTCACCCAGAGGCACCTTGGAAGAAAGGTGTGGTGATCTGCTTCTACTCTGCAGTACATAGGGTCGCCATGAGTTGCAATCAGCTTGACAGAAACTGGTTTGGTTATTTTTGGTTTTATAGGGGAAAAGAAACCCTGATTTGTAGCATCTGCCAATTTCCTTGGTGTAAATACTTTTAACTTTTGCCAATTTCAACCTACCAATGATTTAAAATCTGCTCACAAAATTCCTAAAAACGTAACAATTAGCTCTTGCAAGCCAGTACAGGCAGGCTCCACACACCACTGCCTTCTACTCTCTTGCTGAATACCTCATCAGAAAGACAATTTACTGCATTTTGTCATAATCCATTACATCCTGGCTAGAACCAGAAGCTTGAGAAATTTTTTTGCCCCATGGCTCCTTGTGAATTCCATCAAATAAAGAAAGTCCTTGTTCCTCAGCAGGAAGAAGGGCTCAGACGGGGGAGGCTAGGACACGGCTGCTTTGTGACATGGTGGTCACAGATGTTTGACGCCTGGTGCATGTAAAGTGGTGATACCCATGAAGGTGGGTTCCCCACAGGTACCATTTCTGGGCCTTTGATGGCATCTCTGTGGTCTAAGGTGATGCCAACAGTGACACCTCCATGCAGGGCAGAGAAAAGGGACGTGATTGGTACCTGTCTAGGGCTTTTTCTCCTTCCACAAAAGTGGGGACTTCCACATAAGCAGACAGAGGTTCTCAGATCCCCACTAAACAGAGTGCGAATGAGTGAGACTTCACTAGTCCTGTTGAAGGTGATCGCTGTGGCTGAACTTTGGGAGTGAGAGGGAAAGTGGCATAGTTCTAAATTCAGAGACCAGGCATCCCTTCATAAGGGACTGCACAGATTTACAATGGACAGGGAGTGCATGGTCTGCTTTCTCTGGATGTCTTTCTAAATGTTAACACTAAGTGCTGAGCCCACCCTATGACAGACACTCTGCTAGGTGGTTCACATGTGATGTTGATGTGATCTCTACAACAGTCTTGTAGGAACTGTCCTGCTTCTTGTTTGAGAAGACGAGACCCAGGGGAGTTAAATGCCGTGACTTGGTTAGACATCTAGCGAGTTGCAGAGGGAGAACTTGAACCCAGGGCTATCTGACTCCAAGGCCACTGTTCTTTCCAGTGCCCCAAGCTGTCCCCTGGGACCATTTAGCCCACTTGAAGCTTCACAGGGTCTTCAGTTAGTGATCACTCTGGTAGAGATTAATCCCATTGTCTGCCCAGTGCTTCTACCCCTTTTGTCCTGGGTGGAGACAGGTAAGACATGGCCTCTCTGCCTGCTCCATCCAATGGTCATGGTGAGCAATGCCATGTTCTTTCACAACCCCATTCTCTGGGCCATAGTTTACTGGGTGTGGGAGGCTGCATTGTTGGCTGCATCATTGCTCTGGGGAGCAGTAGATGTCCTTCCCCCAGTGACATTAGGCTAGGCCACGTGACTTGCTCTGGCAGCATCTTTAAGAGCCAGCCCGTGGATTCCCTTGTCCCTCTCTTTTGCTCTGCCATGAGACCAACAATGCTCCAGGCAGCAGCTACTTCTTCTGTCCAGTGTCCTGAGTAGGGTTCTCAACATGGAGCCAAGCCACCGCCAACTCAGAATGGACATTCAGTGTGAGTAAGAAACTCTGTTGTAGTATACTGAGATTTGGGGGACAGCATAACCCCGTCTAAACCTGCCTGATACCCAGGCCATTGGGTTGATGGGTCAATGATGTCCTGATCTGGGAATTTTAAAACGAAGTACCAAGAAAGTTGATCTCTTTGGGTGAATGAAGCCATTATATAAAAGTCAGGAACCTGCCATGTTTCATGGATTGAGGAAAGAGGAAGCCAGTGTAGAGTTAAAGAGAAGAATGAAACCGATGCACAGAGAGAAGCAGAGACAAGAAGTGGAAAGAGAAGCCTTAGAGTCAATGGTTCCAGTTCCTTAGGCCAATTTCCATCTCAGTCCTTACTGTGCCATGGGTGTCTTACTGCCTTGGATTCTCTAAGAATATTCCTTATTGTTTCAACTAGTTTAACTTGGATTTCTGTCCCTTGCAAATAGAAAGACTCTAATTTGTACATTTCATTTTATAGATGGAGTCACTGAGGCCCAGAGAATGGATAGGCCAAGCCTGGGTGCTCAGGGCCCTTTGTGACAGCGCCTAGACTTTACCTGACATGGCCCAGTGTACTTTCCTCCTCCTTCAGCCAGAGGCCAGGTGGGAGGTGACTGAGGGATGCTTGGGGCTTACCCGGAGCCATGAATTCTCATGATTCTTTAGTCTGCGTTCCCAGCCAGGGATCTTAGCTCTCGGAATTTGAAGGAAGATACAATAAACTAGGACAAGCCTGGAATATCAAGATGCTAAAAGATTGCAATGAGTATTTACCCCCAGGATTTTGTTTTGCTTTTTTCTGAACTTAAATAATACATGCTTATAATTTTAAAAGCCTAAGTCATCTTGAAAAGTATAGAGAAGAAAGTAAATACTACCTGCAATCCCATCACACAGAAAGAAAGGTTGTTAATATATTGGTGATTATTCATCCAGGTATTTCTCTATGTCTATATATATGGCCATATAGAAATGGATTCAATTTTACATAAATGGGATCATACTATATATGCAGTTTTGAAAACTTGTTTTTTTACTTAACAATATGTCATAAGTGTTTTCTATGTAATAAGTATAGAGTTATATTGTCATTTTTAATGGCTACATAGTATTGCACCCTGTGGACCAATGCATCCTAACACGCTATCCATGGTATTCCATGAAGTACACCGCATAGCATAACAGTTGGAGCATAGCCCTGGAGCTAACCTGCCTTGGTTTAAACCCTAGTTTCCCTATTATCCAGCTGTGAGAACTTGGGAAAGTTGCTTAACTTCTCTGTCCTGTTTCCTCTTCTATAAAATGGAGGTTCTAATTGTACCTTCTTTATGTCTGAATTTCAAATAAACAACAAATGGAACATGTTAATACTAAAAAAAATTATTAATTTTTTGTCTAAATTCAAATTTATCTGGTCATTTTGTTTTTTTTTAATTTGCTTAATTTGGCACGCCTATGTTTGACACCCCTGTGTCATATATGGAAACCGTGGTGGTGTAGTGGTTAAGACCTATGGCTGCTAACCAAAAGGTCAGCAGTTGAAATCCACCAGGCTGGTCTTGGAAACTCTATGGGGCAGTTCTACTCTGTCCTACAGGGTCCTATAGGGTCGCAATGAGTTGGAAATCAACTCGATGGCAGTGGGTTTGGTTTTTGTTTTTTATTTTTGGTTTTATGTCATATATAGCAAATATTGCTTTTCCATTTTGTCGTTTGCTTTTCAGTTCTGTTTATGGTGACTTTTTCCATGAAGAAGTTTATTTGGATGTTTTGGTAATCATATCTATTAGTCTTTTCCTTTATGGCTTTCATGATATTTTTAGGAAGGCTTCCACAAGCCCGAAACTCAAACCTTTGCTGTCCAGTGATTTCCGACTCATAGCAACCCATAGGACAGAGTAGAACTGCCCCCTAGCGTTTCCAAGGAGCAGCTGGTGGAGGATTCGAACTGCCGACCTTTGGTTACCAGACTAGCTCTTAACCACTTAGCTCCACCCAGGTTTATGATAAATATTTGCCTGTATTTTCATCTAATTAGTTTATGGCTTTAAATTTTTTTACATTTGATATTTGATAGGTCTGGTATTTTTTTCCTTCTGGGGAACAGGTAGGAAAACAGCTAGTCGCCTTCCACTAATGGCTGTCCGGTTATTCCGATATCATCTATTGAAAAATCCGTCATTCCTATCCAATTGAAGTGCCACTTTATCATAATCACATATTCTTATGTACTTTGGCCTAATGTTGAGCTCTCTGTCCTGTCCCATTGAACGATCATCTTTGGGCCTGTAGAATACTGTTGTAATTACTGTTGCTTTATGACAGAGGTGGTGTAGTGCAGCAGAGGTTTAAGCACACAGACCCATACGTTCTGGAACAGAAACCAAATCCCTGATCCACTTCTCCCTGTGTGACCTTGGGTGAGATACTTATCCTTCCTGGGCCTTAGTTTTCTCATCTGAAAATGGCAGTAATATTAGTGTCTGCCTCATGGGGTTGTTGTGATGAATAAAATGCATGAACACGTTTAAAGTACTTCCTTAAACATTCCTTAAACAGTAAGCACTCAGTAAGTGTATTTACTCGTTCATTCATTCATGCATGCATTCCTTCATTTTCATATCCAGCAGAGCTAGTTTCCCTTAATCTCTTCTTTACCAACATTTTTTCTTGGCTAGTCTGTCTTTATACTTCCAGATGAGACATAGAATTCTTATGTCAAGTTAAAGGGAAAATCCTCCTAGAATTTGATGGAGATTGCATTGAATTTAAACATAAGGAGAAAGTGATAAGGTTACAAGATTTATTTCTCTTTGCCCAAGAATAATGCTTGTGACTTTATAGACTTAAGTCTTCTTTAGTCCTCTAGTAGAGAGTAGTGTTTTCCTAATAGTAGAAGACATTTCTCCAATATGTTTATATTCCTATCTGTTTATGGTTCTGTTATAGTGAGAACAAGATTTTTCATTCCGCTTTCTAACTGGTTAGTAAGTATATAAGAACTGTATTTATTTGGTAGGCTTACTTTGTAACCTGTCGGTTTATGGGGGAGAAAACCTATATTATTTCCATTAATTTTCAAATGATCCACCTGGGTTTTCCAGCTAGACAATCACATCAGCTGCAAAGAGTAATCGTTTTCTCCTGCTTTCTAAATAATAATTTTTTTTAGAGGCATACCTCCAATATTTTTATATTTTATTTCCTTCTCTTGTCTAATTATGCTGACTAGACTTTCCTAAACAAACAAACAAAAAAACCCACACCCGTTGCCATGGACTCAATTCCAACTCATAGTGATCCTATGGGAGAGAGTAGAACTGCCCATTAAGGTTTACCAACAATTCGAACTACCAACGTTTCGGTTAGCGGCCATTGCTCTTGACCACTGGGCCACCAGGACTCCCTACTTTCCTGGTACCGTTTAATACCTGTGGCGTTGGCCGGACTCCTTTTCTTGCCTGTAACTTTAAGGGAAATGTTTTTAACCTCTTGCTGTTTAGTGTAATGCAGGCAGATGCTTTCAGAGCGGTTGTTTTCCGGTGGAAAGGAGGTATTGAAGGGAATGCTTTTGAAGAGCAAATGGGAATATCCCAGATTGGCTCCAGCGCATCCGAGGGGCTGTCGGTCCCCCTCCCCCGCTGCCCACGCTCTGGCCCCGGGGCTCAAGTTTCTCCCTGCGTTTCGGCTTAAACAGCATCCAGCTGCCTCTTTTTCATGTCAGGGCGCCGGTTCCTAGACCGGCCGCCTTGGCGTCTGCGGGGCTGGGGCGCAACACCACCGGCGCGGGGAGGGCGGCGCGCGGTCCCCACCGCGAAGCGAGCCCGCCGTCCGCAGGCGGAGCTGTGCCCGCGGTGGTCGGGCTGAACCCGCCACGGCGGCGAAGGGACCCGCGTGGGCACCCAGGCCGAGACCCTCCTCCGCAGCGCTGCGCCGGATCGGCGGGTAGGGCTCCACCGCGCAGGTAGGTAACAGCAGCCCTGGGCTGCCTGGGGGGCAGCCGCGCCGCGCTTCGGGTTGCAGCACCCCAGTATCTGCGGGGCTCGGCTCCCCACAACCTATGGGCGAGCTAGGCTGAGCTGTGGTCAGGTACGGTGATTATACTGAGCCATCGACTCCTCGTTTGGGGGCCGTTGGCCCTCTGTTTTGAGGGGTGTGATTAAAACTGAATCAGGGTTAGACATTTTTTTCTTGCCAAGTTCAGTGCCTGAAATTTAGTCTCTGGAGCCCTGGTGGCGCCGTGGTTAAGCCCTTGGCTGCTAATCAAAAGGTCAGCGTGTTCGAACCCACCAAACGCTCCAGGTGCGGTAATCTGCTTTCTTAAAAGATTTACATCCAGGGAAACAGTCATGGAGGCAGTTCTACTCTGTCTTGTAGGGTCAGTGTGAGTCCGAATCCACTCGAGGGCAGCGAGTTTGGTTTGGTTTGGTGGCCCCAGTAACATAGACCAGATTTTTCTCGGTGTAGCTAGTGAAGATCACAATTGATGTAACTTCTGGGCAAAGGCTCTGTTGGTAGCAGCCTTTCCGAAGAATCATCAAGTCTTGGTTCGAGTTTTGCCCCGATCTGCTAAAAGCGTAATCCAAGTTTTTTTTTTTGGCTGTAATTTTTTTTTAAATTATTATTATTATGCTTTAGGTGGAAGTTTACAGCTCAAGTCAATTTCTCATACAGAAACTTGTACACATATGGTTATGTGACACTAGTTGCAATCTCCACTATGTGACAGCACCCTCCCCCTTTCCACCCCGGGGTTTCTTGTGTCCATTCAATCAGTTCCTGTCCTTTCCTGCCTTCTTATCCTGCCTCTGGACAGAAGCTGCCCATTTGGTCTCATGTATCTGCTTGAATTAAGAAGCACACTCACAAGTATTATGTTTTATAGTCCAGTCGAATCATTGTCTGAAGAATAGAGTTTGGGAATGGTTTTAGTTCTGGGTTAACAGACCGTCCGGTGCCGATGGCTTTGGGAGTTCCTCCAGTCTCAGTCAGAACATTGTCTGGTCTTTTTATGAGAATTTGAGTTCTGCTCTGCGCTTTTCTCCCACTCAGAACTCTGTTGTGTTCCCTATCAGGGTGGTCATTGATGTTAGCTGGGCACCATCTAGTTCTGGTCTCAGGCTGATGAAGTCTCTGGTTTATGTGGCTGTTTTGTCTTTTGGGCTAATATTTTCCTAGTGTCCTTGGTGTTCTTCATTCTCCTTTGCTCCAAGTGGATTGGGACCAATTGACGCATCTTAGATGACTGCTTGCTAGCTTTTAAGACCCCAGATGCCCCTCACCAGAGTGGGATGCAGAATATTTTCTTAATAAACTTTGTTGTGCCAGTTGACCTAGATGTCCCCCAATACCATGGTCCCCAGATCCCAGCCCCAGCTACTCTGTCCCTCAAAGTGTTTGATTGTATTCAGAAAACTTCTTAGCTTTTCCTTTAGTCCAGTTGTGCTGACTTCCCCTGTAGTGTGTGTCGTCCTTCCCTTCACCTACGATAATTCTTGTCTACTATCTAGTTAGTGAATACCCCTCTCCCTCCCCCCTCATAACCATCAATGGATGTTTTTGTCTGTGTTTAAACCTTTTCTTGAGTTCTTGTAATCGTGGTCTCATACAATGTTTGTCCTTTTGCAACTGACTAATTTCACTCAACCTAATGCCCTCCAGATTCATCCACGTTGTGAGATGTTTTGAGGATTCATCGTTGTTCTTTATCATTGCATAGTGTTCCATCGTGTGAATATACCATAATTTGTTCATCCATTCATTCATTGATGGGCACCTGGGTTGTTTCCATCTTTTTGCTATTTTGAATAGCGCTGCAATGAACATGGGTGTGCATATATCTATTCGTGTGACAGCTCTTATTTCTCTAGGATATATTTCAAGGACTGGGATTGCTGGATAGTATGAAACTTCTAAGTTTTTAAGGAAGCGCCAAATTGATTTCCAAAGTGGTTGTACCATTTTACATTCCCACCAACAGTGCATAAGTGTTCCAGTCTCTCCACAACCTCTCCAACATTTATTATTTTGTGTTTTTTGGGTTAATGCTAGCCTTGCTGGGATGAGATGGTATCTCATTGTCGTTTTGATTTGCATTTCTCTAATGGCTAATGATCGTGAGCATTTCCTCATATATCTTGGTCCCCTAAATGTCTTCTTTGGTGAAGTGTCTGTTCATATCTTTTGCCCATTTTTTAATTGGGTTATTTGTCTTTTTGTTGTTGAGGTATTGCAGTATCTTGTAGATTTTAGAGATTAAACCCTTATCAGATATGTCATAGCCAAATTTTTTTTCCCAGTCTGTAGGTTGTTTTTGACTCTTTTGGTGAAGTCTTTTGATGAGCATAAGTGTTTGATTTTTAAGAGCTCCCAGTTATCTAGTTTCTCTTCTGGTGTTTGTGCATTGTTACTTATGGTTTTGTATTCTGTTTATGCCATGTATTAGGGCTCCTAGCGTTGTCCCTGTTTTTTCTTCTGTGATCTTTATCGTTTTAGATTTCATACTTAGGTCTTTGATCCATTTTGAGTTAGTTTTTTGCATGGTGTGAGGGATGGGTCTTGTTTCAGTTTTTTGCAGATGGGTATCCAGTTATGCCAGCACCTTAATCCAAGTTTTCAAATGTTTTTCCATTTCAGTGGAGAAGGCAACTGGGTAACATTCTTGGGCGTGTATTATGGAGCTGAGTTGGATAAGAGGCTTTGTTGCCTGCAGGGAACGTTGTGGAAAGACCAAAGTGATGCATGTTCTTACTAGATGCACAGTTAAGGGTCACAATGGAGTGTAAGGATGTGGCTCTGGACCCAGAATATAAAAAAAAAATGCCTGGCAGGACCTCCCTGCCACGCTCACTGGGAAAGGGTCCTTGTTAACCCACATCTGCATCAACCCGCAGGTTCTACTCAATCATTGTGTGGGGTTACCTGAGCCTCCTGATTCCAACCAGAAAACCAGAGTATCTGGCTTGATACTTTGATGCAGTCTTACTTTTTGATGTCAAAATATTTATCGAGTGAATTAACTGGTCTGCTACTGAAAACTGGTACTCAAGTCTCCTGTACTTCCCTCCTGTCCTCAATGCGCCTCTTGAGATGAACTATAATAACCTGATTTGTGATCTTTGTGAACCTTCAAAGTGGGTTTAGAGCATTGTAAAGTCAAACAACCTGTGACCTTAGGTGGGATTTACGAATTGAATGTTGCTTAAGGCTATATTTACAGGCATGGCTCAGCATAAGACCTGTGCCTCCTTTTGAGGACAAGTAGGGGAAAAAAGGTGCAGGCAAAAACTTACCTTGGAAAACTGCTCTGAAAGAAATGACTTTATGTTGTGTGAAACAGAAAATACAGGTAAGCTATCAATTTATTTCATGCGATCTTTGCTTGTGCTTGTTCCAAATAGTTAACTTCGCAATCACAGTAGAGGTGAAGTAGAATCTCTTTGTGGTTTTATTTTCATTTCTCTAATGACAAATAATGTTGAGTATCTTTTCATGTGCTTATTGGCCATTTGTATATCTTCTTTGAGAAATGGAAATACAAATCCTTTGCCTTCATGTAATTTTTCAATTTGCTGCCATTTTTCTTTCGTTTTTTTACTTTCTACGTTTGGTTTTTACTATGGCAAAGAATGTCTTCTTTTTTTTTTTTTTTAAACACATACCCTATCACCTTTCTATTTTATGGCTTTGTGTACTTTAGAAAGTCTTTCCTCATTATCAGGAAAGAAATTAAACAAAACTCCCATATTATCTTGCAGAAATTTTATGTTTTCATATTTTAAATTTAAATATTTGCTCCATCTGGAAGTAACTAGATGTAAGCTGCAAGTCAGTGGATCAAAAATCCGCCCCCACCCCCCACCCCGCAAATGTTGTTATTTGGATAATTAATTACCAAATCGTCCTCAACACTAGTTCTTGTATGAACCACCTCATTCCCCTTTTTTTCCACTATTACAAATTGAAAAGCACTTTTTAGGGAGAGGAGGCCCACCAGTTACTTTGCTGCAACATAAACCCTGTCTCTTTCTTACTTAGCCTCCTGTGACCTTTTCTTGTTTAAACTCACAAAAATTTTTAGGTGAGCAGGATTATTGTGAAACTAAAATAAGAGAATGATTTTATAACTGGGTCCATGCCTTCCAGCCCAAAAGCAGGAGAGCTAGAAACAGGAGCCCCAGGGGAGGCTGAAGCCAGGAGAACATGAGCCTTTGGGGATTTGCTGTTGAATTCTACAAAGAGCTCTCTATACTTTTGCATATAAACACATATCTACATATGGACTTTACCTTTCAACACACAGGGAGTACTGCCCTAAAAGTTAGGCATTCACAAGGAATGGATTCATGCCTTGCAGGGTGTTTACAAGTATATATATTTAGGTGAACAAATGTTTCCGTTGTTGATGGATATTTATCTAGAAATAAAATTGCTGGGTTATAGAATGTGTATTTTCACAGATTTAGTAGATAGTCTCAAATAATTTTTAAAGTGGTTTTACCCATTTACACTCTCACCTGCAGTAGATTAGAGCTCCAGTTGCTCTTTGTTCTACCTAATATTTGGTATTTACCATCTTTTTCATTTTACCCATCCTCGTTGGCATGGGAAGTATCACCATGTGGCTTTGTATTTGCATTTCCCTGATGACTAAAGATGTTCAGCCCCTTACTTAGAAGTGTTGGTCTTATAAACTGTCTATTCAAGTATTTGCTCATTTTTCTCTTTAGCTATCTCCTTTTTTTCTTGGTGTTTTTCCAGAATTCTTTTCATGTTCTATAACGAAGTCTTTAGTAAAATATATGTATTTCAAATAATTTCTTCTGCTCTGGAGAACACATTTTCAGTCTCTATTGGTGTCTTTTGATGAACAGAAATCCTAAATGTTAATAATTTAGTAGTTAGGCCTTCATAAGGAGTGTATTCATTCTTAGTTATGCATTTCTTCCCTCAAATTTATACTCCTACTAACACACAACCCTTTTGTAGTAATCTCAAACTACTGCCCCTTTGAAAAACACTTTTCTCTTATAGAGGAGGCGGTTTCACTCAATAATTCCTTAGGGAATTTTTCAAAAAGCAGTTGTTATGAGAAAACATTTGTTGGGAAGATGAGGGAGCTATAATTCTACACCAAATAAGGAATCACGTGGTGAAAGCAAGATGACCCTATGAGGAACTCTGTAGAGGACGAAGTTAATCTTTGAGCCAACTTTCCCACTGGGCTGCACAAACTGGGAAGGGAGAGTGAGGGCTGGGGTAGGACTCAGAAATAAGAGTTCATTTCTTCTGGCAAGTTGTGCACTTCTGTCTGCTTTCCTAGCTGGTAGCAGTTAAGCCCTGTATTTAGAAACGGTCCCCTCACCACACTGCTTGACTCTTTAATGATGTTTTCCCTTCTTTCCCCATATGTATCTCCTGTCCTCCTCAGTGGCCTGGCAAAATAATTGCAGTCAATTGATGAGATTTCCCCTTTCATTATACCTTTGTCTATTTTCTAATTTGTCTCAGTAAACATTTATTACTGTCAAAATCAGAGAATAGAAAACTTTCTAATGTTTAAAAGTGGATAATAATATCTGTCCCACCCACTGTATTGACTTATGGATTAAATGAGCAACTACATGTCAGCACAGGGCCCAGCCTCCTTTGCAGGGGCAGATTATCCAATAGACAAGATAAACACGGTGCTTACCTTGCTTACCAGATCTTCTGTAGTGAACAATTTCATATTTTTTCACCACATCAAAGAT
The DNA here is from genome assembly GCF_000243295.1 of Trichechus manatus latirostris. NCBI lineage: Eukaryota > Metazoa > Chordata > Mammalia > Sirenia > Trichechidae > Trichechus > Trichechus manatus. The sequence goes on along the minus strand of NW_004444295.1, from coordinate 177,255 downwards.
TCTGCTTCATGGTATGGCTGGCATCAGTCTCTGTCCCAACCTCACAGCAGAATCTAACAGAATCAAAGCCTCTTTTCAAAATTTACAATCTCTGACAGGGATGGATTATCTAGTCAGGAAGGTAAGCATGGGCTTACTTGTGCTTACTTACTAATCTGTAGTGAACAATTTCACGTTTTTCACCACATCCTCATGACCGTTGTCATGCTTGAGCCCATTGTAGCCACGGTGTCCATCCATCTAGTTGAGGGTCTTCTTCTTTTTTGCTCACCCTCTACTTTACCAAGCATGATGTCCTTCTCCAGGACTGATCCCTTCTGATAACATGTCAAAAATATGTGAGAAGAAGTCTTGCCATCCTCACTTCTAAGGAGCATTTTGGCTATACTTCTTCCAAGACGGATTTGTTCGTTCCTTTGGCAGTCCATGGTATTTTCAATATTCTTCAAACCAGGTTGGTTTGGTTGAACACTATAAATTGCTCAGACGTTACTATTGATAGCCATTGAGTCACATTAGACCCACTAATCTGACAAAGGATTAGAATATTGTATGTTTTACATTTTGCTGTATTCAGTTTTCCAACATTTTATGTAGGTTTTTCCATCTATTTTTGTGTGTGTGTGTGTGGTAGATATATATATATGACATTTGTCATTTCAACATTTTTTGCTTGTCCAGATTAGTGGCATTAATTTCGCTTATCATGCCGCACAACCATTACCACTATTATGAAATTTTTTTATTTTAGTATTTCTTTGTTTTCTTAATTTTTTTAGTATACTTTAGATGGTTTACAGAGCAAACTAGTTTCTCATTATACAATTAATACACATATTGTTTTGTGACGTTGGTTGTCAACCCCATGACATATCAACACTCTCCGCTTGTCCACCTCAGGTTCCCCATTACCAGCTTTCCTGTCCCCTCCTACCTTCTCGTCCTTGCCCCTGGGCTGGTGTGCACATTTAGTCTCGTTTTGTTTATGGGTGTGTCTAATCTTTGGCTGAAGGGTGAACTTCAGGAATGACTTCATTACTGAGCTATAAGGGTATCCAGGGGCCATAGTGTCGGGGTTTCTCCAGTCTCTCTCAGACCAGTAGGTCTGGTTCTGGTTTTTTTGGGGTTTTTTTTGTTAGAATTTTGGTCTACATTTTTTCTGCAGCCCTATCCAGGACCCTCTATTGTGATCCTTGTCAGAGGAGTTGGTGGTAGCCAGGCACCATCTAGTTGTGCTGGACTCAGTCTGGTGGAGGCTGTGGTAGTTGTGGTCCTTTGGACTAATCTTTCCCTTGTGTCTTTGGGTTTCTTCATCCTCTCTTGCTCCAGATGAGGTGAGACCAGCAGAGTATCTTAGATGGCTGCTACTCACCAAAGTAGAATGTGGAGCATTTTCTTTATAAACTGTTATGCCGTTTGAGTTAGATGTTTCCCACAGGCCTCGCCCAGTAATTCGATCCCTCAGAGAGTTTGGTTGTGTCTTTGGAGCTTCCATGACCTTGCCTTCGACAAGTTGTGCTGGCTTCCCCAGTATTGTGTACTGTCTTACCCTTCACCAAAGTTACCACTTATCTATTGTCTATTTCATGTTTTCCCTTCCTACCCCTCTATCCCTTGTAACCCTAAAAGAATGTTTCTTTTGTGTGTAAATCTTTTCATGAGTTTTTATAGTAGTGGTCTCATACAATATTTTTCCTTTTGTGATTGATTTACTTCACTCAGCATGATACCCTCCAGATTTATCCATGTTGTGACATGCTTCAGATTGATCATTGTTCTTTGTTTTGCATAGTACTCCATTGTGTGTATGTACCATAGTTCGTTTATCCATTCATCTGTTGATGGGCACATAGATTGTTTCCATCTTTTCACCATATTTTAAATGAATCAGTTTTTCTTTGGTGTTCCTTACTCATTGTCCGGTTTTCACATGCTGGACAATGGCTTTGGTCAGGCACACCTAAGTTCTCAAAGTGACATCTTTGCTTTCTAACATTCTATAGAGGTCTTTTGCAACATATCTGACCAGTGCAATACATTGTTTGGTTTCTTGACTGCCGTTTGCATGGGCATTGATGGGGGATCCAAGTAAAATGAAATCTTTGACAACTTCAATCTTTTCTCCGTTTACCATGAGGTTACTTATTGGTCCAGTTCTCAGGATTTTTGTTTTCTTTATGTTGAGGTGTAATCCCTACAGAAGGCTGTGGTCTCTGATCTTCATCAGTAAGTGCTTCAAGTCCTCTTCACTTTCAGCAAGGAACATTGTGTCATCTGCATTTCACGGGTTGTTAATGAATCTTCCTCCAATCCTGATGTCTCATTCTTCTTCATATAGTCCAGCTTCTCAGATTATTTCCTCAGCACACAGACTGAATAAGTATGGTGAAAGGATACAACCCTGACATACACCTTTCCTGATTTAAACCACACAGTATCCCTTTGTCCTGTTCAAACCACTGCCTCGTGGTCTATGTACAGGTTCCACAAGAGCACAATTAAGTATTCTGGAATTCCTCTTCTTCTCAGTGTTATCCATAATTTGTTATGATCCACTCAGTTGAATGGCTTTGCATAGTCAATAAAACACAAGTAAACACCTTTCTGGTATTCTCTGCTTTCAGCCAAGATCCATCTGACATCAACAATGATATCCCTTGTTCCACGTCCTCTTCTGAATCTGACTTGAATTTCTGGCAGTTCCCTGTCGCTGTACTGCTACAACAGTTTCTGAATGACATTCAGCAAAATTTTACTTGTGTGTGATGTTAATGGTATTGTTTGATAATTTTTGCCTTCTGTTGGGTCACCTTTCTTGGAATGGGTGCAAATAAGGATCTCTTCCACTCGATTGTCCAGGAAGCTGTCTTCCAAATTTCTTGACATAGACAAGTGAGCACCTACAGCTCTGCATACATTTGTTGAAACATCTCAACTGGCATTCCGTCAATTCTTGGAGACTTGTTTTTCGGCAGTGCCTTCAGTGTAGCTTGTATGTGTTCCTTCGGTACCATCAGTTCTTAATCATATGCTGCTTCCTGAAATTTTTGACCATCGACCAATTCTTTTTGGTGTAGTGACTCTTCATATTCCTTCCATCTTATTCTTTTTTTTTTTCTACTTTTTTTTTAAATTGTGCTTTAGATGAAGGTTTACAGAGCAGATCAGTTTCTGATGAAACAGTTAATACACATTGTTTTTAAACATTGGTTCCCAACCCTAAGACGTGTCAACACTCTTGCTTTCTCGACTTTGGGTTCCCCATTTCCATTCGTCCAGCTTTTTTGTCCCCTCTTGCATTCTTGTCCTGGTCCCTGGGCTAGTGTGCCCATATAGTCTCAGATTCAGGGTTGAGCTACGTGTATTATTGTTTGTTTTATGGGCTTGTCTAATCTTTGGTGAAGGAGTCACTCAGAAGTGACTTCAGTACTGAGTTAAAAGGGTATCCAGGGCCATATTCTTCGGCTTTCTTCACTCTCTGTCAGACCAATAAATCTGCTCTTTTTTTGGGAGTTTGAATTTTGCTCTACATTTTTCTCCAGCTCTGTCCTGGACCCTCTGTTGTGATCCCTGTTAGAACAGTCAATGGTGGTAGCCATGCACCATCTAGTTTTGCTGGGCTTACTCTGGTGGAGGCTACAGTAGTTGTGATCCATTAGTTCATTGGAGTAATCTTTCCCTTGTGTCTTTAGTTTTATTTATTCTCCCTTGCTCCAGATGGGGTGGGACCAATGAAGTATCTTAAATGGCCGCTCACAAGTTTTTAAGACCCCAAATGCTACTCATCAAAGTAGGATGTAGAACATTTTCTTTATAAACTATGTTATGCTAGTTGAGATAGTTGTCCTCCAAGACCGTGGTCCCCAGCCCTCAGCCCAGTAATTTGGTCCCTCAGGGAGTTGGGATGTGTCTGTGAACCTTCTATCTTCTTTTAATGCTTCCTGCATCATTCAGTATTTAGCCCATAGAATCCTTCAATATTGCAACTTGAGGCTTGAATTTTTTCTTCAATTCTTTCAGCTTGAGCAATGCCGAGCTCTTTCTTCCCTTCTGGTTTTCTGACTCCAGGTCTTTGCACATTTCATTTTAAGATTTTACTTTGTCTTCACAAGCTGTCCTTGTTTTCTGTTCAGCTCTTTTACTTCATCATTCCTTCTGTTCACTTTAGCTACTGTACATTGAAGAGTAAGTCAGAGTCTCGTCCGACAGCCACTTTGCTGTTTTCTATCTTTCCTGTTTTTTTAATGACGCTTTGCTTTTATCATGTCCTTGATGTCTTTCCACAACTCATCTGGTCTTCGGTCATTAGTGTTCAGTGCATCAAATCTATTCTTGAGATGGTCTCTATGTTTGATATACTCAAGGTCATACTTTGGCTCTCGTGGACTTGTTTTAATTTTCTTCAGCTTCAGCTAGAACTTGCATATGAGCAATTGATGGTCTGTTCTGCAGTCGGCCCCTGACCTTGTTCTGACTCATGATATAGAGCTTCTCCATTGTCTCTTTCCACAGATTTAATTCCTGTCTATTCCATCTGGAATGGCCCACGTGTATAGTCACCGTGTATGTTGTTGAAAGAAGATATTTGCAATGAAGAAGTCGTTGGTCTTGCAAAATTCTATCCTGTGATCTCTGGTGTCAATTCTATCACCAATGTCATATTTTCCAACTAGTGATCCCGCTTCCTTGTTTTCAACTTTCTCATTCCAATACCACTGCATCTTGATCAGTGCATCATGTGTGATCAATTTCATACTGCAGAATTTGGCAAAAATCTTCAATTTCTTCATCTTTGGCATTCATGGTTGATGCGTAAATTTGAATAGTGATTAACTAGTCTACTGTGCAGGTGTGTGAATATTATCCTTTCACTGGCAGCATTGTACTTCAGGGTAGATCTTGAAATGTTCTTTTTATTGATGAATGTGATGCCATATTTCTTCAATTTCTCAATTCTGGCATAGTAGATCATATGATTGTCCAATTAAAAATGTCTAGTATCAGTCCATTTCAGCTCAGTAATGCCTAGGATGTCTATCTCCAAGCATTCCATTTCATTTTTGACAACTTCCAATTTTCCTGTATTCATAGTTCATTCATTCCAAGTATAAATGGATCTTTGCAGCTGTTTCTTGTCATTTTGAGTCGTGCCACATCAGCAAATGAAGGTCCCAAAAGGTTTACTCCATCCATGTCATTAAGGAGGATGGAGGAGGCAGCTCTTCCCCGCTTGTATTTTGAATGCCTTCCAACCTAAGGGATTCACCCTCCAGCACTATATCAGACAATGTTCCGCTGATATTGATGAAGTTTTCACTGGCCAGTTTTTTTTTTTTTCAGAAGTAGGTCTCTAGGTCCTTTTTCCTAGTCTCTCTTAGTCTGAAGCTCCAGTCAAACCTGTCCATCATAGGTGACCCTGCTGGTATGTGAAGTACTCGTGGCATAGCTTCCAACATCACAGCAATATGCAAGTCACCACAGTACAACAAACTGACGGATAAGTAGTGGGAGTTTAAAATTTGAAGAACTAAAACGATAGTGTTACTGTCATGTCTACTGACTTAGAGGAAAACTGTCTAGTGAAAAATGATTCAGACAAAAATGTGGGTAGAGTGTGACCTAATTTCAATAAAAGCAAACAAACTAACAGATCTACATGTGTACCCTTGACTATATATATGTGTCCCAGCAAAAAGAAAATATGAAAGGGTACACATGTGTCTTTAAACATTGGACACCTTGGGGAGCAGTTGGAATTTACATATGCGGGGATGGCTCTTATTATAACTTCTATGTACAAATCTCTGTTGGTAAATGCGTTATAATAAGAATGTAAGACTTTTAAAGTTGAAAAACATCATACACACACAGATATAAATTTGAAACATTTTTGTTGGCTATTGTTTTATATATGTGTCTTAGTTATCTAGTGCTATTATAACAGAAATACCCCAATTGATTGGCTTTAACAAAGACAAATATATTCTCTTAGTTTAAGAATCTAGAAGTCCAAATTCAGGGCACTAGCTCTAGGAGAAGGCAGTTTCTCTTTGTCGGCTCTGTAGGAGAGTCCTTGTCATCATCACACTTCCCCTGGTGTAGGAAGTTCTCAGCACAGGGATCTCAGGTCCAAAGGATGTGCCCCACTCCCAGCACTTCTTTCTTGGTGATATGAGGTCCCTCGCCTCTCTGCTTACTTCTCTTATATCTCAAAAGGGATTGACTCAAGATACAACCTAATCCTGTAGATTGTGTCCTGCTTCATTAACAGAACTGCCTCTAATCCTGCCTCATTAACGTCATAGAGGTTGGATTTACAACACATAGGTAATTACATCAGATCACAAAATGGAGGACAACAACACAATACTGGGAATTATGGCCCAGCCAAGTTGACACACATTGTAGGGGAACACAATTCAATCCATAACAATATGGAAAGTATTTTCTTCAATGCCAGATTCAGAGAATTTCATCACTTGATGAAGAGCAAATCCAGAGATTGAACAAGTGTCAGACCCAGTGAATTTCTTGCTTGCTCTTGTAACTACTGACCTCTTCTGATCTCTATAGCTGGAGATGGCCAAAAAGAATTCAGTGAGGATTCGTTCAGTCATTGCTCAAACATGTACTGCATATATATGCCTACAGGTAAGGAAGAATATTGGACACTATGTGCAATTCATTAAGTAATATGTAGACCGTTAGACTACTATTCTCTTTCCTGATATGCCACTACTGTCTTCCTCCCCTCGCTGATCTACTGGAAAACCAATGCTTGTGTATTCTGGGCATTTTTCAGGATTGAAGTTGCAGGAAGTTAACAGGGAAGATATCTTTTAAAGATAAAGAAGACTTTGGCCACAGGGTCTTAGACAGTTGGACCTCCCAGCCAGCCTCTGTGCAGGGTGGGAATTCACAATCCCTTCCACTCAGTACCTCTGAGCATCATGGCGTTTCAGTTTCATTATCAGGAGACTGCAGAATTCACCCTTCTTCAGAACACTTGCTTTCCTCTGCTTCAACCTGTCCCTCGCAAGACATGTTCACGATCACTCTGAGAAATACAAACAGGGGAGCCTGTGGATGGAGGTGCCTATCCTGGAGCCTCTACCCTCCCTTACTTGCCCCACGGGGCTTCCCTGTGCCACTTGGGTTCTCATCTCCCAGGGTGGACATACCTCTGGCATCTTCAGAGCTTCCCAGGTCCTGGGACTTGATATTGTGGATGAGACTTGGGCTTTCCTGCCCACTATGGAATCTGGGCCTCAATCTGCCCCCTTTTTATTCTCACCTTTGGTTGTATGTGTTCTGGCTGTCTTCCCCAGGTTTAGGAAGCCTTGCCCTCACTTTTGCTCCTTTTATCTCGGTCAGGCTTTTCTACTCCAGTTCTCTGATCTCAGGACAGATCAGGTTAGACCACAGAAAAGAGAGAGACCAAGCAACTGTCACTGATATGCGTGGAGGCTGCTCGGGAGAGAACTGACTCTTACTGGTTTAGGGTTTTATGCTCACTGTTCCCCTTCAGGCAGGTTTCTCCTGTAGCCTGTCATCTCTCTGGTTCCTTCTATTGCAGTGAATCATTTACAACTGCCTTCACAATCATACCTCCCTTAGAGCTATCTTTGCAGAGGCCCTCTCTCAGACTTACATGTCCCACTGAAATCCCATTTCTCTTTCCCTACTTGCATTGTGCTCATCCTCAGTGTCCTTAGACCTCATCTCCAGATGAAGCCTGTCCTCTTCTTTCCTGGTCCGGGGAGCTTCTGATTGGAACTGATGTCTTAGGTCAGCTATACTGAAGCTTCTTGCATCCTGGTGCCCATGGGGCTGGATCTCTTCATGCAGTAGAAGGAGACATGGTAGGGGGCACTGGGCTGAAGGGACGGATCTTCCAGGTGAGGTGGATTCAAGAAACCTAAATGGAGTTCTTTCCTGAAGGGCCCATATTTTAAGCCAAACACTCTTCTCCTCCCAGTCTGAGGGTCCTAGATGGTCTTCGGGTCCTTCCTCCTTTAGCTTTGAGGCCATCCCACACCGTCTACAGCCAGGTCTTCCACATCTGCAGCAGCACCAGTAGGTGCTGTATCCTCTTCAGCCCCTGTCTCTGCTCCTCCAGATGCTCCTGGAGGTGCCTGACTCTTCTCGTTAGGACTCCAGAATGCTGACCAGGGACTTAGTGTGGGCTAGACTGTGGGCAGACCTGATGGCGCTCACTTTCTTTGAGGATCGGCCTCAAGACCAGGGGTCTCTTACCCACAGGGACATGAGATGTTTTGGTCTGCCAGACCACGACCACCCCCTTGACTTTACACACTTGGGTGAAATATGCACAGTTGAGCCATTGCTTCTCTGAAATAGCTTGATGAATGAGAAATCTGCTCAGTGAAAGCTGAGGAGAAAGACCTCTCTGATTCTTAAGAAGTCTTCCTAGGCCGGAAGCTTGGGCTTTTTGCTTCTGATGTTCAAGCCTGAGTGACATTTTCCTTTTGGATTGAGACCTATAATAACAGAGAGTTAATCTATACGAGCCCTCTGGGTGCTGAGTCTTTAACTGTGACCTAAGGCTCTGGTCTCAGGGATCCCTTGGAGGCCTCTCCATCACCACCAACCTCCACCTCTGCACACCCTATGGTTTCTGTCTTCTTCTCCAAGGACCCATCATCTTTGGAGATTTTGAGTAATAAAGTCTCGTCTGGAAAATTTCAATGATAGTACTACCTTATAGCAAAAGTCTATAGTTTTTCAAAGAACGATAATACATTGATAGTTTATATTAGAAACAGAGGATCTCCACATTAATTTTTTTTTCTTTTTTTTGCCATTTGTTGAATGTCAAATGAATTTGCTCCTTTGGAACATGGAAATTACCTCTTTTCTCTGAACCGTCTTAATAATACATGACTTCTCTGAAAGGTGTTTTAATGAAACTGATATTTTTAGTAAATTGAGAATGTAAACAGAGAGACAGGAGAAATGGTCGCCTCTCTTTTAACCTTTTTTCAACCTCCTTTTAAGGAAAGGCTTTTTATAGAAGGAATTATACTTACAATAATTTGTATATTTACGTATATTTAAAGCTTCCTCTTTTATCCTTATCCAGTCCCCAGCAGGAAATTAAAATTCCCTTTCTCTGAACAGAACAGGCCCTTAGAAAAACCAAAACCAAACCCGTTGCTGTTGAGTCGATTCTGACTCATAGTGACCCTATAGGACAGAGCAGAACTGCCCCATAAGCTTTCCAAGGAGCAGCTGGTGAATTTGAACAGCTGACTTTTTGGTTAGTAGCCATAGCTCTTAATCACTGCACCACCAGGTCTTTTTATCATGTCCTTATTAGAAGGACTCCTTCAGGGTGAGGCAGAAACAGATGTCCGTATCTGAGAGCCTTGATGGCACAAACCTCAGTGGCCAAGACACAACCACCTTACCTGAGTGTGTCTGGGTGGGTTGTATATGTCAACATAAGGATCTGTATTTTTCTGAATATGGGGGAAGGATTGTCAAGTTAAGGAAGAAAGAGATGGAAGCAGTTTGGGAGGGGTGTGAAAGCTTCAGTGACAGACAGAAGATGAGATGGGGGACCTGTCAGAGAGTGTTAGAGGCCAGTCTGAAAAGCAGGAAGGAACAGGAAGCAGGGCTGGGCCAGTGGAAGCTAGTACAGGGTGGGATGGGGGGTGTGGGGCAGCATAAATAATGGTAGTGGGGATGACAACAAAACTGGCTTGGGATACAGTGGGAAATTAGTAATCCTTGATGAAGCTCAGGTTAAGTAAAGTATGAATGTAAAAAATTCTATCCTAAAGCTGTCTTTGCTGTGAGGGGTTGTTAGGCCCTTGGGGAGAAATGAGGAGGAGACATAGGAGGAGAAGGGGAGTTCCTGGATCTAGAGGGATTGTCTGCAAGACCTTCTTCTGACCTCTGTGATGTGGGCTCTGGGCTCCTTCAACCATCTACTTCCAGAACCTCCTGAGACATTTTCTTAATTCTTCAGATGGCATATTAATTCCTTCTCATTAGAAACTATAATAATTAAGTATGCTTCTCCCTAACCACTCTTTCCCCAGTCTCAAAGTCTCTGTCCCAGTTGTCTACTGGTTTCCTTCCTTTACATCAGGTTCAGATCCTGAACAATAGAGTGCCTTCTCTGCACCTATTCTGGAAAGCTATCAGACTCACAATGGAATGTTTTAGTTTGATCCCACATTTATTCCAACATTTGTTATTAACACTACAGACTTTGATTAATTTTCTACTAAATGATAGGAAGTGCTTTCTCAGAATAAGCCCCCTTATGACCTTATCCATTCACCCCAAATCCTTCATCTTGTCCTATCATGGCTCTCTTTTCTGGTGGAAATCAGACCCTCTGTTTCCTAGCACACATCAATTTAGGAGAATTCTCCTCCCACACTTACCTAGAGTCTTATCGTGTATCTGTGTTTCGTCGAGTCTGGGTGAAGAAGTCAAAAACAATGTCTTCTGAAGGATCTTTATCCCTTCTCCCAGTTACTGATGATCCATGAACATTTGATGACTTGGGGATTCTGATTTAATCCTGAATTTCCATGATTCGGTAGCTATAGGTGCTCTTCCGCAGGACCTTAGATCGACACTCTCTCCAGAGAGCATTTGGGATCTGAGTGAGCAATAAGGCTTCCATAACCCTGTGTGACATCATTGTTGACATTGCTTAGTTCCATGGGCTCAGTTAGAAGCGAAAGAAGTCAACAAGAAAAACGTGACATGTGCTGAAGAAGCAGCTTGGGGATTTCCACTCCCGAACTGGGAAAAGGGAGATTAGATATTAAAAATGAATTGTTACTTTCCCTGCCCGCAAAGGGGTTACTATCTCTTGGTGGGGAGAGAGTACAGGGAATGATAACAGTGTGATGGGCAGTTGCTTTCTCCCAAACCTCTCATTTGACTGAATGAAGTCTCTCCAACCCTGGTCATAAGATGTCCACTCTGAAGCCCTCTCAGTTCTCCTTAGCCTCTGAGGCTTCACACAGGCTCTTCCCTCTGACTACAAGATGTTCTCTCCCCTCCCGTCTGCTGGCCTACTTTCTGGTGAAGCATGGTGGTGAAGAGAACTGACCTCATTGGAATAGGTTAGGCTTATGACCTCACCGAAAAGTGCTAAAACTCAAGACTTTTGTGGTCAGCCAGAATGGGAGGTTTAGCAGTTAACTTGGGGAAAGCCCAGGACCTCGGGTTCTTCCCACTCTGCTTTTGTTCTGGAGGACATTGAGAAAAGGATCTAGCAAATGGGGAGACCATTTGAGGAAGAAATTAAGAAAGATGGGGTGGTGATGAGGAAAGAGATGACTTCTCAGAGGAAAATAAAAGTTTCAACACGGGATGCTAGGGGCTCATTTTGTGTGACACCAAACAGTACAACAGGCAGGAGTGGTTGGAAAACAATAGAACAAAAGATGATCTGTGCCTGTTCACAAATGTAGCAAGTGCCCCAGTGGCTTCACCCTATCTCCTCAGACTTTTCTCATCAAGCCATCCGTCACCTTGTACTGAAGCCTGTGGAGAATAGGTGGGGTTTCCTGGACCCTGGGCCTTTTGTCACTCATTAACTATCCAGTCATATTCTCCACTTGGTCAGGCATCGCTTCCTGGTTGTGGTCTTCCCTTACTCTTCTCCTGGTAGATTTGTCCACTTCTTGCTCTGTACTTCATTTTACTCAAGAAACCATTTACCACAGCATTTACCTATTGTGGTCAGTTTAAGAAATGTCTACACGTTCTTCCTCTCTCTGTACTCATGCCTTCTATGAGACTCCAGAGCTCCTTTCATTATCAATAGGAGTCTTTCTCCACGCCTTAGTTGGGGCTGGCCTTATGGTAGTTATAACCAGTAGGATAGTAGCAAACATGATACAAGGAGAGAACTGAAAGGACTTTACATTGCAACCTGCCCTTTTGTTGCTCCTAAACCCTGAGAACCTATGGGAATGAACCCAGGCCAGCCTGCTGGATGATGAGAGACCATTGGAGAGAGGGCCCAGTGGTTTCACTGAGTTGATTTGAGACTTACTGGCTCGAAGCTGACCTGGAAGCCAATTGTAGACACATGAGTAGCTTACATGAGTAAGCTCTGCTGTGATCCACTGTGCCTGGCCCAGATCAGAAGAACCCTAAATTGACAACCTGAAAAATTGTGAGTTTCGTAAATGATTGTTCTTATCAGGCACTCCATTTTGGGGTCATTTGTTACATAGCAATACATAACTTATACACCTGTTAACTTGGCTTATTCTCTCTCCAGGCAGTGGAGGACATTCTCTAAGTCATTTCATCCTCAACAGCATCTGGCATAGGGATGGGCATGTAGCCATTATACAGTAAATCTTTGTTGCGTAGTATTCCATTGTGTGAATATACCATAATTTGTTTATCCATTAGTCCCTTGATGGTCACCTAGGTCGTTTCCATCTTTTGGCTATTGTGAACAGTGCTGCAATGAACATGGGTGTGCAATATATCTACCGTGTGACCACTCTTATTTCTCTAGGATATATTTCAAGGAGCGGGATTACTGGATGGAATGGTACTTCTATTTCTAGCATTTTTAGGAAGTGCCAAATCAATTCCAAAGTGGTTGTACCATTTTACATTCCCACCAACAGTGTATCCGTGTTCCAGTCTCTCCACAACCTCTCCAACATTTATTATTTTGTGTTTTTTGTATTAATGCTAGCCTTGGGGTGAGATGGTATCTCATTGTAGTTTTGATTTGCATTTCTCTAATGACAAATGATCGTGAGCATTTCCTCATGTATCTTTTAGTTGCCTGAATTTCTTCTTTGGTGAAGTATGGGTTCATATCCTTTGCCCATTTTTTAATTGGATTATTTGTCTTTTTGTTGTTGAGGTTTTGCAGTATCTTGTAGCTTTTAGAGATTGGACGCTGATTGGATTTTCGTAGCCAAATTTTTTCCCCCAGTCTGTAGGTTATCTTTTGACTCTTTTGGTGAAATCTTTTGATGAGCATAAGTGTTTGATTTTTAAGAGTTCCCATTTATCTAGACTCTCTTCTGGAGCTTGTGCATTGTTACTTATGGTTTGTATTCTGTTTATGCCATTTATTAAGTCTCCTAGCATTGTCCCTATTTTTTCTTTCATGATCTTTATTGTTTTCAATTTTATATTTAAGTCTTTGATCTATTTCGAGTTAGTTTTTGTGCATGGTGTGAGTTATGGGTCTTGTTTCAGTGTTTTGCAGATGAATATCCAGTTATGCCAGCACCGTTTGTTAAAGAGACTGTCTTTTCCCCAATTAACGGACTTTGGGCCTTTGTCAAATATCAGCTGCTCATAGGTGGATGAATTTACGTCTGGATTCTCAATTCTGTTCCATTGGTCTTTGTATGTGTTGTACCAGTACCAGGCTATTTTGACTACATTGGTGGTATAATAGATTCTAAAATCAGTAAGTGAGCGGCATCCCACTTTGTTCATTTTCTTGAGTAGTGCTTTACTTATCTGGGACCTTTTCCCTTTCTATATCAAGTTGGTGACTTGTTTCTCCATGTTATTAAAAAAAATGCCGTTGGAGGTTGGATCAGGATTGCATTATATCTGTAGATCGCTTTGGGTAGAATTGACATTTTCACAATGTTGAGTCTTTCTATCCATGAGCAAGGTATGTTTTCCCACTTATGCAGGTCTCTTTTGGTTTCTTGCAGTTGGGTTTTGTAGTTTTGATTGTATAGGCCTTTTATGTCTCTGGTTAGATTTATTCCTAAGTTTTTTATCTTCTTGGGGGCTATTGTAAATGGTATTGATTTGGTGATGTCCTCTTTGATGTGTTCTTTGTTGGTGTAAAGGAATCCAGCTGATTTTTGTATGTTTATTTTGTATCCTGAAACTTTGCTGAAATCTTCTATTAGTTCCAGTAGTTTTCTTTTGGATTCTTTGGGTTTTTCTGTGTATAAGATCATATCATCTGCAAATAGAGATACTTTTACTTCTTCCTTACCAATTTGAATGCCCTTTATTTCTTTTTCTAGCCTAATTGCTCTGGCTAGGACCTCCAGCACAATGTTGAATGGGAGTGATGATAAAGGGCATCTTTGTCTGGTTCCTGTTCTCAAGGGGAATGCTTTCAAACTCTCTCCATTTAGGATGATGTTGGCTGTTGGTTTTGTATAAATGCCCTTAATTATGTTGAGGAATTTCCCTTCTATTCCTATTTTGCTGAAAGTTTTTGTCATGAATGGGTGTTGGACTTTGTCAAATACCTTTTCTGCATCAATTGATAAGATCATGTGGTTCTTGTCTTTTACTTAAGTGATGGATTACATTGTTTTTCTAGTGTTGAACCCTCCCTGCATACCAGGTATAAATCCCACTTTATCATGATTAATTCTTTTCTTGATATGTTGCTGAATAATCTATTGGCTAGAATTTTGTTGAGAATTTTTTTGTCAATGTTCATGAGGGATATTGGTCTGTAATTGTCTTTTTTGTAGTGTGTTTACCTGGTTTTGGTATCAGGGTTATGCTGGCTTCATAGAATGAGTTTGGGAGTATTCCAGCCTTTTGTATACTCTGAAATACCTTTAGTAGTACTTGTGTTAAATGTTCTCCGAATGTTTGGTAGAATTCTCCAGTGAAGCTGTCTGGGCCAGGGCTTTTTTTTGTTTGGAGTTTTTTAATTACCTTTTCTTTCTCTTTTTTTGTTATGGGTTTATTTAGTTATTCTACCTCTGTTTGTGTTAGTTTAGGTAGGTAGTGAGTTTATAGAAATTTTTCCATTTCCTCTAGGTTTTCAAATTTTTTAGAGTACAGTTTTTCATAGTATTCTGTTATGATTCTTTTAATTTAGTTGGGTCTGTTGTGATATCACCTACCTCATTTCTTATTTGGTTTATTTGCTTCCTCTCGTTTTTCTTTTGTCATTTGGCCAAGGGTTTATCAATTTTGTTGATCTTTTGAAAGAACTAGGTTTTGGTCTTGTTAACTGTTTCAGTTGTTTTTATATTTTCTATTTCATTTAATTCTGCTCTAATTTTAATTATTCCTTTTCATCTGGCACTCGAGGACTTCTTCGGCTGTTCTCTTTCCCCTTGTTCGAGTTGTAGGGTTAATGTTCTCATTTTGACCCTTACTTCTTTTTGGACATGTGCATTTATTGCTATAAACTGACCTCTGAGCACTGCTTTTGCTGTGTCCCAATGATTCTGGTACGATGTGTTTTCATTCTCATGTGAATCTATGAATTTCTTTATTCCATCCTTAATTTCTTCTATAACCCAATAGTTTTTGAGTAAGGTGTTGTTTTGTTTTGATATGTTGGATTTTTTTCCTTGCTTTTTCTTTTATTGATTTCTACTTCTATGGCTTTATGGTCAGAAAAGATGCTTTGTAATATTTTGATGCTTTGTATTTTCTTAAGGCTTGCTGTATGGCCTAACACGTGGTCTATTCTGGAGAATTTTCCATGTGCGCTGGAAAAGAAAGTATACTTGGCTGCTGTTGGGTGAAGTGTTCAGTATATGTCTATGAAATCAGGTTGGTTAATTGTCGCATTTAGATCTTCTGTGTCTTTGTTGAAGTTCTTTCTGGATGTTCTGTCCTTCACCAAAAGTGGTATGTTGAAGTCTCCTACTACTATTGTGGAGCTGTCTATCTCTCTTTTCAATGCTGTTAGAGTTTCTTTTATGTATTTTGGAGCCCTGTCATAGGGTGCATAAATATTTATAATACTTATAACCTCCTGGTGTATTGACCCTTTAATCATTATATAGTGTCCTTCATTATCCTTTGTGGTGGATTTTAAAGTCTATTTTGTCATAGATTAATATTGCCACTCCTGCTCTTTTTTGAGTGGTGTTTGCTTGATATTTTTTTTTTTTCCATCCTTTAAGGTGTACTTTGTGTCTTTAAGTCTAAGGTGTGTCTCTTGTAGGCAGCATATAGACGGATCTTTTTTTAAATCCAGTCTGCCACTCTCTGTCTCTTTATTGGTACATTAAGTCCATTTACATTCAGCATAATTATTGATAGGTATGAGTTTAGTGCTGTCATTTTATTGTCTTTTGTGTGTTGTTGACATTTTCTTTGTTCCATACAATTTTCTGTGCTGAGTTGTTTTTCTTTACGTATTTTCTTTTCATCTTTTTCATTGTTGTTGGTTTTGTGTTTGCTGAATCTTTATATTTTTCTTGTTTTTTATTTTGACTTGTAGGATTGTTAGTTTCCTTTGTGGTTTACCTTAATATTTACCCCTATTTTTCTAAGTTTATACCAGTCTTTTATTTCTTTATATCCCCTTGACTTCTTCTCTGTATGAAAAATCTATCTCTACATTTTTAGTCCCTCTTTTTTGTTTTAGTATTGTCATCTTTTACGTATTGACATCTGTTTCCCTATTTTCTTTTTTTTAGCTTTGATTTGTTTTTGTGACTTCCCTATCTGGGTTGATTGGGTTGCTCTGTCTTGTATTCTAATCTTGGGTTGTTATGTGATGTTCTCGACATTCTAACTGGAGGACTCCCTTTAGTATTTCTTATAATTTTGATTTGGTTTTTGCAAATTCCCTAAACTCCTGTTTATCTGGAAATGCCCCAATTTCACCATCATATTTGAGAGAGAGTTTGGCTGGATATATAATTCTTGGCTGGCAATTTTTTTCCTTCAAGGTTTTATGTATGTTATCCCATTGCCTTCTTGCCTGAGTGGTTTCTGCTGAGTGGTCCGATCTCATTCTTACTGACTCTCCTTTGTAGATAACTTTTCGTTTATCCCTAGCTGCTCTTAACATTCTTTCTCTCTTTGGTTTTGTTAAGTTTGATTGTGATATGTCTTGCTGACTTTCTTTTAGGCGCTACCTTATGTGGGGTTCAATGAGCATCTTGGATAGATATCTTCTCATATTACACGATATCAGGGAAGTTTTCTGCCAAAAAATCTTTAACAATTCTCTCTGTATTTTCTTTTATCCCCTCCTGTTGTGGTACTCCAAACAGTCGTAGGTTATTCCTCTTGATAGAACCCCACATAATTGTTAGGTTTACTCCATTTTGTAAAATCCTTTTATCTGATTTTTCCTCAACTAAGTTGGTGTCAAGTGCTTTATCTTCAATCTCACCAATTCTGACTTCCATTGCTATGACTTTCTATTGAGTTGTCTAATTCTGGAATTTTATTGTTAATCTTCTGGATTTCTGATTGCTGTCTCTATATGGATTCTTGCAGCTTGTTAAATTTGTCATTATGCTTTTCTGTAATCTTCTTAATTTCCTCTATTTTGTATTCTGCATTTTACTTAATTTCCTTCCTGATCTCTTGAAGAGTTCTGTATATTAATCTTTTGTATTCTGCCTCTGGTAATTCCATGAAATTTTCTTCCTCCGGAAAATTTCTAGATTCTTTATTTTGGGAGCTTGCTGAAGCCACCATGATCTGCCTCTTTATGTGATTTGACATTGACTGTTTTCTCTGAGCCATCAATATGTTCTTATATTTATTCATTTTATGTTTGCTTACTGTGTCCTAGGTTCTGGTTTTGTTTTGTTTTCATATGCTCAAATAGGCTGCTCCTGTCAACTAGCCTCATCTCCAGCACCCCTGAAGCTCCAATGTCCTGCCACCAAGTGGCCAGACTTGCCACTAAGTATGTGAGCCAAGGAGTTCGCCCACTCATCATGTATGGATTCAGTTCAGGTGTCCAGGTAGTTGGCCACCAAGTGTGTGGTGCAGGCTCTCACGTACAGTTCTAGACAGGCATGGGTGATAGGTGTATCACAGGCATCCAGCTGCAGCAGGGGGATACAG
Source organism: Trichechus manatus latirostris (assembly GCF_000243295.1). Classification (NCBI taxonomy): domain Eukaryota; kingdom Metazoa; phylum Chordata; class Mammalia; order Sirenia; family Trichechidae; genus Trichechus; species Trichechus manatus. The sequence continues at coordinate 159,462 of NW_004444295.1, read as the reverse complement.
GCTGAGCAAGGCAGGGGGCCAGTGGCCACCCCTGAGTATTCCAGAAGGAAAATGTGTCCATGTTCCCTAAGTGCATAGATGCGTGAGTTTTACAGCAGGAGTATGAGCATCCAGTGCTGTTGGCCATAAGGACTGGGTGGCTGCACTTATTCTTGGGCCCCTGTTGCAGATGGCTATGTGGTGTGGGTGGAGCCACCAGTCGTCAAGCCCCTGATGTGGGTATGTGAAGACCCTGCTTAATGGGCAGAGCAGTGTTAAATGTCACGCACCTGCCTCTTCACAGCTGAAACAGTCAAAGTTAGATTTCAGGTATATACTCTGTTGTACTGCAGTAATGAGGGCCTACAATGCTGAAATGGGCCCACACAAGTCTATACAGTGGGAAAGACACTCAAAGTCCGTGGATCCCTTATGCCTGTGCCTAGGCAAAGGAGCTGTGCCTACCTTGAGTTCCTGGCTTAGGGGAGCTGGCATATTATTTTTCCCCTGTTTGTTAATTTGTTCCCTCTGCAAGGTCAGGAGAATGGCTCAGGGTGCATGACACGTCCAACTTCTGGCCCAGGGGACTCGGCAATTGCTGAAGCTGATCCTGGACACAGTGCCGATCATGGAGTTGGGAGGTAAGTGGGAGAGAGGTTTATCCCTAAGGGGGGTGTTTTTCATCAGCACAGTAGGCCAGACACAAGTACTTATCTTTTGCTGATCAAGGGCTGCTTGTTACTTGTTCTGGATGGCAGAGTAGACTCTCTCCCACTGGGTCTTTCCCTACATGGAAAATGCCTCCCAAGCGCCACTGGTTGCCTGCCTCACTGCGCACCACAAGCTGATCCAGCCTGAAGGGCTCCGGCTTTCGCCGGTTCAGGTCTGGCAACTCCTCACTTTTTCGGAACCATCTCTCCCTCCCCCTGCTACTCAGTCTGATTCCTGAACTTAGCCTTCGATGTTCAGGGTCCCTAGATTGTCATGTATAATTGATTCACTTGTTTTTTTGGGTCTTTGTTGTCAGAGGGTCCACCTGAAGCATCTGACTACTCCACCTTCTTCACCCCGCCTCCTCATCCTAATTTTTGAATGACAACTTTCCTGGGTAGAGAATTCTTGATTTATAATTCATTTTCTTCAATACTTTATATATGCCATTCCATCGTCTCCTGGCCTCCAAGGTTTCTGAGGAGAAATCTGTACTATATCTTGTTGAGAAGCCCTGATATGTTATAACATGCTTTTCTCAGACTTCTTTCTGGTCATACTCTCCTGGTCTTTGATTTTCAAAAATTTTATTTAAAATGTATCTTCGTGTAGACTTCCCTGTATTCCTTCTTCATGGAGTTCACCTAGCTTCCTGGATTTGCAGGCTTGACACTTTGTTCAGGTCTTGGAAATTCTGTTATTATACCTTGGAAAATTCTTTCTATCTGTTTCTTACTTTCTATTGTTCTGGAATTCCAAAAATCTGAATGTTAGAGTTCTTAAATCCCAGAATTCCATTTGGCATTGTTCACCTTTCTTTTTTTCTTTCTTCTCTTGAGACTTGAAGAGTTTAGTTACCCTGTCTTCTAGTTCACTTATTCTGTCTTCTGTCTGTTTTAATCTAAGTTTCAAGCCTTCCCTTGCATTTTCAGATTCAGTGATTGTATTCTAAAATTCCAATATTTATGTTTTTTTTAATGTTTTCTATCTTCTTCTTTTGAGTTTCTCATTTTGTTTCCTTATCTTCATTAGTTTGTTTCCTGTGTCTTATTTACTTTCTTTGAACATAGTTAACGTTGTTGGCCGAAGGTCCTCTATGTTTCCCACTAACCTGGCCTCCATAGAACTAATTTCTGCTTTCCTATGGTTTTCTCTTAATTGAGCCATTTTCTCTTGTGTCCTTGTTTGCCTTACATATTTTTGTTGTAATGGAGGCATTTGAGTATTTTACTGGATTAATTCTGAGATTCCAAATCTTCTCTTTTTCTAGATCATGTGATTTTATTTTTTCCCTTTCTTTTTATTTCCTCACTCTTCTCCAAATATCCCCTAGAGTTTGGTCTTGCCATTAAGTTTTCCAGCACTGAGTCATCTCTCCTGGGACTTATGTCCACCTCCCCTCTTCTGTGGGATGGAGCCAAGCACTTTCTTTGTTTGTATTTCATGGACTGTGATTGCTTTTTCCATTTTGTATGTGGGCAGGATAGGAGGGAATCCTCCAATGAGATGTACAGAAAGATTCCTTAGAGGGCTGGTTTTAGGTTTGTGTGCAGAATCTTCTCTGCCCATCGTACATATGGCTAGCTGTCTACAGAGTCCATGTCTCACTGTGTGTTGCATGTTGTTCTCTCCCTGGAACCAAACACCCCAGATTTGCAATGTGCCTTGGTGCCCCTTCTTAGGTCTGAATGCAGCAGCCTCTCTGCCATCAGTACTGCATCTGGTGTCTGGCTGCCTTTAGAGCCCTGGTCTCACTGTGTACTGCATGTTGTTCCTTCCTGGGACTTCCATGGCACCAAGCTAGCAGTGTGCCAAGGTGCCCTTTCCTAGGACCACTTTCCTAGGCTTCCCTGCCTGTGGCACTTCCACTGGTGCTTGGATGCTTGAAAACTTCAAATCTCACTGCACTCTGTGCTGATTACCACCATCCCAGTTTGGCTGTGCTGTGCCTTGGAGGAGAGTAGGGTGGAGATGCTCTGCAAACCTCTGCTCCCCCTCAGTCAGTGTGTTACCTTTTACTTGATTCAGAGTTCCCTTTTGTCCTCTGGTCCTTTATAGGTTGTCTGGAATTCTGCAGTTATTTAATTTTCCAGAATTTGCTTGTTTTATTTTATTATAGTTGTGAGGGATTGGGGCATGGACTGTTTATGCTGCGGTCTTGCTCCAACCTCTGCTTGACTGTTTCTTGAAACAAAGTCCTGTGAAAAAGTTTCCTTAAAACACTAATAGTTGAGTCAGTTAATTGATCATAGTTGCCACTTGTATTCCACTTTCAGTTAAAATGTGATGTGACTTTATTATAGACGTTATATCATATTAGCACCATAGCAAGAACACAGGCTTTAGTTTTCAAGTTACATTGTTTGACCAGTGGTTTACACTGTGATAATTTCTGGAGGGTGATGAGGTTTAAACTGGTGAGAAGAAATCTTGGTTTTTATTTCCTAGCAGATCTTAAGTTGGAAGAGTTGTTTTATGCCCAGTATAACCCGTTTCTGCTTCCATTCGTATTAGAATAACATTTGGATTAATAAATTTATCGTTAAAGAAACCAAAAAATCTAGAGACAGAATTTTTGATAGAATGTCCCATTAGTAAAAAAATCTTGAGCATATTCCATCTAATACCACTCTAGGAGCTGTTAAGAGATGGATGAAACCACATAAAGTAAGCCTAGAGCTTGCAGATCTCAGGAAAAGTCAGAGAACTGAGAGAATACACGTGAATCAGGAGAAAATTAAAGAATTTCCAAAAGGCTATGGAGACATATAAAGTATTCCCAGAAACTCCAGATCACATAAAGACTAATAAAAGTGCAGAAAAATAGAAAACAACACTTGAGTTAGGAGAAACACCAATATTTCCAAAACCGTGAGGAGTACTAGTGTAAGCCTGTTACTAATGACAGACCTGGTTGGCATAAAGGATGGTAGGCACCCACTACAACAACCAAGTTAACCACTGAAGGAGAAACCAGATGCCTTAGTAAGCCCAACAAGGAAGAAACTGATGTGATCATCATAGAAGGCAAACCATCCCCAATGACAGCAGTGATACCAAAACTTTTAAAAACACCACAACAAATTGTGCAGTCAGATCACCAGCAGTCAAAAAGGAACTTGGTAGTGCTCCCAGAGAGAAGCCAGAGCCTCTGAGGGGCGTCAAGGAATCTCTGAGGGATTCTACTAAAAATAGCGCCAGCATAAGAACCGACAGGCATGAAGACCCCCATGAGAATGCCAGAGTGGCCAGGTGGATGGATGGGAAATCTCACAGGTGAGAAGAGCCTTGTGAAGACTCCTTGGGCACACCCAGAAGATACTCAGATATTACCATGCTGTGACAGAAGATGATTCAGGCATTCCCACAGTTCCAGTCCAGACACACTACAAGAAAGAAGTTTCCTAAAACATCTGTCATAAAAGAATTCCAGCTGAAGCCTGGCGGATATGAAAGCCTGTGGAAGGGACTCTACTAAGCGTAAAGAAATATTGATTCACCGACTAAATATAAGGTAAGAAAATTACATCATCATAAAATGTGATCTTGAGTGTATATTCTCAATTTCTGTACAGTAATTTGTAAGAATGTAATTTTATTTCATAATATTTTCATATATCTTTTGAAAGTGGCCTGTATTCACAGTAAATAACTACATGTGATAGTAAGGAATTGTTACAGATTTCTAGAGAAACTATACTAATTTAGTAAAACAATGGTCAAAATAGTTTCTCCTCAATTTAAGAAGAGTATCTGAGGAAGTGAGAGAATGATGTTCATCTTCAAATGTGTGAAAAAATGTTCAGAAAAAGAGTGGGCAGATCAATTGTGTGCATTTCCAGTCATTGCTACCAGGACCACTGCATAGAATAGTATAATAAATCCCAGGAATTTCATAATTAGAACAATATAAATAAAGGATGGGTATTCTTAAGAAGCACATCATTATCAGGATTGTTATGGAAATTTCTGCATTATGAGAAGTCTGACAAAATTCCAGCAATCAGTGTTTTCCTAATCAGACTTTGAAATGATTTTTTTTAAAATGATTTTTTTAATAAATGATTTTTAAAGAATTCGGAGTTCATTTATTACTCATCTATTAGTGCATTTTACTAGAGTGTAAATTGTTACAAGCAGATTTGACTTAGACCACATTCAAGTATGGTGATTGAAATTTATCTTGAATTCCTTATTTCTGGATTATCAGTAGATACTTTTTCTTTTCATTTCTTTGTGGGAACAAATTGGCAAGGCATTATCTTGAATGTCTTAGATTACTTAGGATATAAAGTAGTGTAAAGTTTTGAAATGAATTCCTCTTTTGAGTTTATATATGATTATGTTGTAATTCATGTTGAGTATTAAAATTTCCTTTGCTAAAGATCAGAATTTTTGGAATGTCTTCTGATATCTTTAGGATGGAACAGAAAATGTCAGTCAAGAAAACTCCTTTTGTAATTTTTGTGAAGATGGTAAGTAGACAGGTTTCTTTACATGTATTTTTCTAATACCACATCTACGAGTTTGGATAAAATTGGAGGTTTTTTTTTTTTTTGGAATCACTGAAAATTCTAAAGTATAGATTACTGTTGTATCATGCTATCACCTTTTGCTATTCATCTGTAGTAAATTGTCCCCAGTGTGGCTCCCTGAGATTTCCAGGGACTAGCTGAAATCAAAAACAAGTTACTGTACCTTTATAATGCTTTATGAGAAGTTTATCCTGTGTGAATTTATAAATATATATCTGTCAGAAGCCCTCGTGGCTTAGTAGCTAAGCGCTCGGCTACTAACCAAAAGATTGGCTGTTCAAATGCAGCAGCTGCTCTGCAGAAGAAACATGTGGTCTGCTTCCACATGTCTGCTTCCCTATATAGATGTCCCATTGCTCAGCTTCAGCATTCCACCAGGTATGTTGACCTGTCTCCTTAGACCCCAGCCCACCTGGCTCCCTCCCTCCTTCCAGTGTGACTGTGGAGCAAATCCTGGAAGTTTTGTTACTGCAACTCTAAATATGCAGGCTATATGTGAAAAGTAAGCCTTTTAACACAGAACATCATTATCATACTTAAAACTTGAGCAATAATTCTTTAATATCATTAGATGACCAATCTCAGATCAACTTTACAATTGTCCAGTGGATGTCAGGAATGATTGTTTTACACCCCAAGTCCGGATGCAAGTAAGTTTCACACATTGTAATTGGCTGATATGTTTCTGAAGTTTCTCTCTCGTGCGGTCTCTCTGTTTCTCTTTCTCCCTCCCTCTCCTCTCCAATTTATCTATTTATGGAGCAGGTTCACTTGTCCTGTGAAGTTAGTCACATTTTAGATTTTGCTGATTGTGTACCTGTGGGGCATTTATGGAGCCCTGGTGGTGCATTGGTTAAGAGCTCAGCTGGTAACCTAAATGTCAGTGGTTCGAATCCAACAGCTACTCCCTGGGAACCATATGAGGAAGTTCTATTCTGTCCTATAGGGTCGCCTTGAGTTGGAATCAACTCCACGGCAGTGGGTTTGGTTTAGCTTTCTGGGGGAGGCCTTTCACACCTCCCTCTGTTCTCTGTATTTTGTTCAAGTGAATAGTTGAATCTAGAGCATTTTTCTGACTCAGGTTTGATTTTTTGTCAAGGTTATTTCAGAGGTGGGCGCGTGTATTTCTACTGAATGTTACATAAAAGTAGAATTTGTTCGTTTGCTTTTTTCTCATTACCAAAGGAATTACTCAATTAAACACTACAGTTCATTCAAAAGAAGAAAAACAGATGTAATAGGACATATTTTTGTAGATATTTTACATTTTATATATTTTGTGTTTTTCTTTCTGTTTTCATAAAATGCTATCATACTGCAAGCTCTTGATTTAGAAACTGTGTTTTCCTCATTTAAGAAAATAGCATTTGCATTGCTCATTTAATCCTCTCATTCTCTCCAAGCTGGTAAGAGTGGACTTGGTGGTCTGATTCTTCATTTTATTAGAGCAGCTTCTCAATGTGATCTGGACTTTGGATAGATTTTCTGGCTGTCACATTTTATATTCTTTTGAAGAATACTCTCTTAATTTGTTCATTCCACATTTCAGCATTTAAGTTAATAAAGGTAATAATTCCTTTTGAGTATGGTTGCTGCTTTCTTACAAATGATGAGAAAATAGTGATCGAAGATTTGTGTTGTCACATCCACTTTCCCCTTCCCCCTACTTACTATTCCCCCTCCTAAATGTTTGCAGGCATCCACAACCCATACTGGCTGAAGAATGTGATGGTCCGAGCCACAGTGGATACAGCTATAAGGTAGGTCTAAACACAGGGTGCTAGGCCTGAAATGCTGGACCAAGAAGTTAGGACTTAATTTCATATGCACTGGGGGCTGTTGAAAGGTTGTGAGGAGGAAAGTGGCATACAGAAAATTCTATTCTAAAAGGCTTCATCTGGGAGCCTTGTGCAGGACTCAGGAGAAGAAAGATGAGTAGGTGTAAGAAGGACATTAGGACTGTCCAGACTTGGGCCATGAGAGCCTTAGCTGACAAGAGAATAATGGGAAGAGGAAGACGGGCAGGCAGTACGGGACTGTGGATGGAGAAATGTCCAGGCTTGGCTGAAGAGTGAACATTATGGGTGCAAACCCTTCCCACTGGGCACCTTTGGAGAACTACAGGAAGCTGGCCCTCCTATAGGAATGGCACATGTGTGAAGGCTGGCACTACGAACGAACACAGGAATGTCCAAGGAAGCAACTGACCTTAGGCTGAGGTTGATGGATTAGATTTTGGGTATAGACCCACAGATCCAGTGAGTGCAAAACCTGCAAAGGATCTGAGGAATCATCCAGGCTAGTGGCTACTGCAAATGCTCCTAGGACCCCCAGGGTCCTCTAGCAAGGACCACCCTGAGGCTTGGGACATGGCTACAGGAAAAGACTAAATGTCTGAGGTCTGCTTCTTGTCCCTTGAATGACCTCACCCCACTCTAAACACACCTCTGTTTATTCATTTGAATAAAGGGTTGTAGGTCAAAAGAAAACATTTGGAAAACCACATCAAAGTTGAAAGTTTGGAGACTGACTTTTTTGGACGCGATTAACTTTCCCAAGATCACACAGGCCCAATGCTTCCTCCTCTAATACAGTTGATTTGGAATAATTTCAAAACACCCAGTGAGAATGTCCAGCAGTCAGTGGGATACATGTAGCTGACCATCGAGGCAGCCGTGGAGTCCTTGTTTATTTCTTCACAGATACAGGATGTGGACCTGCAGTGCCCTGGCTCTGCCGTAGCTAATAGGACCCCAGACACACTGTGCATATCCTACCACAGGGAGACTTAACAAAACCCATGCCTGCAGACAGGTGAATAAGAACATGAATGAGAAAGGGAACTTGAGAGACAGAAGGCTTGAGGGGAAAGTGAGGGATCAGGGCGTGGTTTCAACCTTTTTTTTTGCTTGTTTGTTTCAACTGTTTTGAGCCTAATTTCATTCTTCTATGTTTTCTTCTGTCCAAGAATTTAAGGATATCCCCTTTGTGGGAAGGAGCTCCAGTAGAGGATAGTGTTTATAAGCATAATTTTTCAAATGAAACGGTCCACTACACTGTACCCCTATTTTGAAAACTCAGATCCAGATTCTCATTTCCCAGCACTCTTTTTTTCTTTTCCTGAGAAATAAAGTGATTTTACCTATAAACCCTATACCTGTTGCTGTATAGCCAATTCCAACTCACAGTGGCCCTATACATACTAAAAAGTGTCACAAGGTATACACTATCTGACTCCTCAAATGAATCTGTTTCTGTAGTATATTGTTTATGCCTCCAGATGCAAGGCGTACCCAAAGCTGGTCCAAATTACCAAGCTTTCCATTACAGAAGCAAGCAAAATACATAGGATGCAACTACCTTAATCAAAAAACCTACCTGTATCTGTGGAACTATATATGCCTTTCCTCTTAAAATGAACTATCTATGTGCCTTTTTTAGACAAACTTCCACTTATTTCTAGGTCCCTTCTCTTTGCCTACTGAGGCCCTCACACTTGAAGGCAAAAGAATACAACTCTAGCAATTATTCCATGTACTGGATCAGTTCCAACAATATTCAAACAGATGTAGCCTTCAACAATAAAACAAAAGATTGCTCCCTAGAGCCTCCATTCTGCCAGAGAGTGTCCAATTTATGAATCCCTTTAACTACAAAACTCCTTAAAAAGGTCTATCAAGAATATGATAACCACCACCTTGCCAAGTCCAACAGTTCCTGTTACATTCTCATCCTATGTCCAAACTCAATTGATTGCTTCCTTCTCCTTGAAACTCTTCCTTTGACTCCCACAGTCTGCGATCCCCCATTACTGGCTTCTCCCTGGCTATCTTCTTCTCTTAGTGGTTCAAATCTCAGATCCTGGATCTCTTCTGCTTTCATTTATAGTCTTTTCTCATGTGATCTCAGTCTCTCCGTGGTAGTCTGAACTTGTATATTCAACTACCATCTCCACTGTTATATCAAGATGTCTAAGGGGCATGTCAAATATGTGATCAAAAACCAAAGTCTTGGTATCTTCTGTCTCCCTCAATCTTCCCCATATTAGCAAATCAGCAATTCAATTATTGTTCAAAACCCATAAAGCCATCCCCTTCTTGTCTCATACATAACATTTGGTATCAAGTACTGATGTCTTTATTTTAAAATATATCCAGAATTAGACTACTATTCACCTCCTCCGTTTCTGCTCTCAACCAGTTATCTCCATCTCTAAGCTCCTTATGATTTTCTCCCTGCTTCTACCCATAAAACCAGAATTATCCTTCTAAATGCGAGTCACATGATTCCTATGCCTCTAATTGCTTCCCATCTCACTCTGAGTAAAATCCAATCTCCTTTCCATGATTTATGAGATTCTGGGTCACTTGCCTCCTGCTAACATCCTTGACCTTATCCTTTTTTCTTTTCCCCTTTATACTTCTGAAGTCACACTGGTCTCCTCAATGCATCGAGCATACAAGCATGCTCTTGTCTGGAACATTTGTCTTCACTGCTCCCTTTTTCTGCTACTGTCTTTTGCTAGATAGTCTCGTAGATCATTATCACCCTCTTTCAGATCTGTAAAAATGATCCAGAGGTGTTCTCTGATCAACCTCCACCCTCTCCCTGTCCATCAGTCCACCTGCTTTACTTCCTTTTTCAACACATCATCAGCAATTAATATGTCTTTTTCTTCCTACTAGGATATAAGCTCCTTAACAAAGGGAGTTTATTTTTAGTCATTGCTGTTGCATAGTGCCTGAGAACCATGTAGCAAATCTTAGGCCCTCGAATATTTGTTGAATGAATGGTGAATAAATGAATGTCTTCACTAAGCACTGGAAAAGGGAGAGTCAAGGTAAAAAGAATTTCTTGAGACCAGAACTATTCCACCCAAATGAAATGCTGTTCAAATTGAGATCAACTGAAATGGTTAAAGATCCCCAACAAAGAATAAAACAATGGATCTTAGGAAGAAGGTCCTGACTCAGATATTTACTACCCTGAGAAATAAGTCAGGATGTCTGACTGCTTCTGATTTTTCTAAAATGTACATTTAAATTCAAATCAGGCCCTCCCACTGAGGTGTCCAAGTTTTCCATACATAAAATAAAAGTTTGATGCTGTAAATTGATCCCTGAGTTCTATCACAACAATTATGAATCTTGCTAAATGTGTTTTAAAAGATGTACGTGGATTTGTTCAGACAAGGATTAAATGAGTGGAAAATTGAAGAGATGATGATGTTATTCAATGAAAGGATAGCTCCGTATTTACACTGCAGTGTGTGACTTTGCAAGATGATAAAAGCATCAGTAGCCACCAATCTTACTAGTTTTCCTTCCAAACAAGAGGTAACACAGTTTTGCTCTAACCTGCACTAGATTCACACATAGATCTTGCTCAGGATATTGTTGAAGCATACCCAGTATAGTCAGTGTTCAGAGATTAATCTGGGTCCCCATCTTCTGACAATGGTGTTCCAAAAAAAAACACGAGGCAATGTAGATATAAGCGTTTATTGTAAAAACCCTAACTCTACAGCTACTTTCATCAACAAGATAATATCTGGAACAAAGTCTGAAGTTTGTTCCTTGACCATGCACATTAACCAGATATGGAACCTTTAGCCATACAATACTTTCAACTGAAACTTGTTCTATCATACTTTGCACTTAAGACTTGAATCTGGAAGTGTTCCTGAAGGAAGCAACACAACTGAATGTCTAGAACAACAATGTAAAGAGGAAATGGAAAACATCATCAAGATTTGGACTTTGATTCCTTAGCATAATGACCTAAAGTCATTTATATGTACTTTAATGAATAGTTTCTCACTTTAAGTCAATGACAGGGCATATAGCTAACTGGTTATAGTACGAGAATGTGACTCGGGTTTTAAAAACAAATTGAATTTAGACATATTAAAGTAATCTAAAAGTATAAGACCAAAACCAAAACAAAACAGCCAAACGCGTTACTATCAAGTTAATTCCAACTCATAGCGACCCTATAGGATGAAGTAGAACTACCCATAGGGTTTCTAAGGCAGTAATCTATACAGAGGTGTGTTCAGTGACCATAATGCACCAATGACAGAAAGCAAAACAAAATCAGACCATAACAAAACAACAAAATACCACACACAAAAACAATCCTCTGTAGACATTGTGAAGTTTAAAAATTGTAAAAATATGCATGGCAGGCGTCAGACTTTGTCCTACTTCAGAAGGAGGAGAGAATCACCAACATCAGCCCAAGGCTGATTCCTATTAGTCATCTAGTACTGCTATAACAGAAATACCACAAGTGGATTGCTTTAACAAAGAGAAATTTATTTCTTCATAGTAAGGTAGGCTAAACGTCCAAATTCAGGGTGTCAGCTTCAGGGGAACGCTTTCTCTCTCTCTTGGCCTTCTCATTGATGTTCCCCCAGACTAGGAGCTTCTCGACACAGGGACCCCGGTCCAAAGGATGCGCTCTGCTCCCGGCACTGCTTTCTTGATGGTATGAGGTCTCCCCCACCCCATCTCACTGCTCACTTCTGTCTTTCATATCTCAAGAGATTGCCTCAGGACACAATCCAGTCTTGTAGATCAGGTCCTGCCTTACAACTGCCACCCATCCTCCCTCATTAACAACATAGAGGCAGGTTTACAACATACAGGAAAATCACACAGTACCAGGAAATCATGGCCAAGCCAAACTGATACATTTTTTGGGGGACATAATTCAAACCACGACACCTATGAAGTGGAGGTCAGACATGCCTGCTCTTTCCAACATTTTTTAACAATTCTGACACCAGCCATCCCTGGCACAGCACTCTCTACTTCTCTGCTGAGTTCAGTAATTCATCACAATGGCCACACAGAGCTCACAGACGATACTAATGATTATGGGGTTTATGGGGGAAGTAACACTTGCAATTCAGGCTCAAGGACACTCAGAATACAGTTCTTCCATCAGGACAGCCTCTTCCCAACCGTGCTCGTAAGCATGACTCTCCCCAGCCTTAGGCCTCTCCCCAAAGGCATTCCGCTTTCTCTCTCCAAGGGTTTGGAAGCCCGCCTCGCTGTCTCCTGCTGCCAGGTCTCTGCTGCCGGGTCTTTCCTGCCACCACTTCTCACCGTCTTCAGGGTTACAGCTTTCTCTCTCAGTCTTCTGCTTCCAGGAACTTCTCAGTGCTGGGACCTCGGGTTCAAAGGATGAGCTCTCCGCTCCTGGCTTTCCTCCTTGGTGGTGGTAGGATCCTCTTCTCTGCTCTGGAATTGGCTCTCTTTTAAGGCAAAACTGACCAACCACATAGTCTCGCTCAGTCATCTGAGTGGGAGTTACAAGACCCTGGCAGAAAGGCCACACAAAAGTAATCAATTACCACGCCAGCCACCCCTGGCTTTCTAGCCATGGTTCTTTCGTATTTGGAGGATAACTTTCCCCTCCCAATATTTTTACCAGTCCAAAACAGTCATTAATAATTAGTCTTTCTATAGGGCAAAGAGTCCATAGGATGAGGTTACTCAGGTACCAGCCATTCAGGTCTGCTGCAGGTATTCATCTGATCTGGTCAGATTCTCCAAAAGTCACGTCATCTTTACCCTTTCTGGCCCTAAAATTAACTGAGAGATTATTCCCTTGCTCTGATCCTCACGAGGTATCAGCATAGCAAATGGGGCTTTTGGTACGGCCACTGAAGTATAGCAGAGCCTCCCCCCTGGTCCACTCTTTCACACTTACAGCTTCTACAATTACAGATCTTACAATCATAATTAACCCTGTCAACAATTAACACTCACGGCTGAATCATATAATCCTATCAGCATCTTCCCTACTCTTTCTTCCCCAGTCCCATCAGGAAAAGAGGAATCTCTTCAGTGGAGATCCTCCCTTGTCCCCCTCATTTAATGTAAGCACGTTCATGAAATTGTGTAAGCCAGCCCCTTCATGCCTTTGTCTGCCCCTGTTTTAGATAGCCAATGTTTAAATTGCCCACTCCTGTCAAACCAGTATTCTGAGAAGACAAGCATGCTCCTTGGTCTTGAAGAATCTCCTGTTCTGCTGGTACTTGGAGCATCTCCATCCAGAAGCAAAGTCCAGTCCAGTCCAGAGCAAGCCATCAAATTGCAGCAATCTACACCAGCTCACGGTGTCAAACATCTTTCTCTTCAGCCAGGCTCTGGTCAGCTCATCCCTAGCCATTCAAGCTAGGTCACAGTGGTAGCAGCCCCAGGCTCAAGAGTTCACACACACTTCCCGGCACTTCAGACAGCCCCTTTACACACTCTCATCCTTAGACCCCTTGGGTGAGGTCAACAGGTTCCACCTGTAAACTTCAGGAGTCTAACAACTCCTTTTACTTCTGACCAGCCAGTGCTTCCTCTCTCTCTCTCATCTCTAACCCCCGTGGGCTGGATCAAAGGGTGCCAATGGAACAGTCCAAACTCAGCGTGTCTCTTTATTGCTGCAATTCCTCCACTTGCAATCGTTAGTGGACCCAGGTGTTAACCACAAGTGAGTAGACCAAGCTGTCTACTCGCTGGCTGCCTTTAACTTCCAGGCCCAGAAGGGGACTCTTTCTGATGGACACTGACTTTTTCTGCCTTGATACATCCAACAGGAAACTGCTTGCTTGAAATAAAAAAATTAAAAAATCACCTTGTTTTTGCAGATTCTTGCTTCAAATGCAAATATTCTGTTCTCTGAGCAGTTCTGGGTGGTTCTGCATATCTTTTCAAATGAAAATGTGGGTGGGGCTCAGGTTTTCAACCTAAGTCCCCACTCTATACAGAGGTCTACTGCTTTCAAATCAACAGCCTGTATTTCTCTCTGGCAAATCCTAGTTCTTCCTTTAGCATATCCAATCAAGTATTGGCTGAGGCAGAGTTACATGTTCTCTATAATCTATAATATCCAATATTAATTTCTAGCATACATGTAGGTCTGGTTTACAACATTGGCTAGGAGAAACATTCAATATCTATAGTACATTACATGAATGCATAATCCTAAACACATAACCCTTTTAAAACATTCCAGTTTAGTCTTCTCTACACTTTGACCATCTTTCCATTCAAATGCATATAGCTTTGGGCCTCTGGCTGGGTGGAAGGAGAAGACCCTAGCCCCCTATCAATCCTCCCCCTTATCTTGCTTGGCTTTTGCCCCAGGCCACTCCAGGTGCAGCTTTTCAGCCATTACAGGTAGCAACAAAAACAGCCATCCAAGATTTAAAGTTTCAATTCCCACACCCCTTTGTTCTTTCTCTTAACGAAGTTCCCTGCTTTCAGGAGTCTGGAGGCATTGCAAAGAAACCTCCTTATGACAGCAACTGTAAAAACTGCTTGTGGGCAGTGTCTGACCTCCAACCCCACAAGAGGGAAGGACAACCAAGATGCAGAGTGCAAGATTGACTCCCATGAGGTGGAAGTCAGAGAAACATCCTCTCTCCACGATCTTTACTAATTCTGACACCAACTGTCCCTCGCACAACATTCTCTACTTCTCTACTTAGTTCAGTAATTCATTGCAATGGTCACACAGAACTCACAGACCATACTCAGGATTATGGGGTTTATTAGGGAAGTTACAGTTACAAATCAGGCTCAAGGACACTCAGAATACAGTGCTTCCATCAGGACAGGCTCTTCCCAACATACTCACAGGCATGACTCTCCCTGGCCCTAGGCTTCTCTCCAAAGGCACTCGACTTTCTGTCTCAGTGGGTCAGGAAGTCCAAGGCACTGTCTCCTGCTGCCAGGTCTCTGCTGCCAGATCTCTCCTGACCTTCAGGGTTACAGCTTCCTCTCTCTCTCAGTCTTCTGCTTCCAGGAGCTTCTCAGAGCAGGAGTCTTCGGTCCAAAGGAAGCGCTCTCCACTCCTGGCTGTTCTTCCTTGATGGTGGTTGGATCCTCTTGTCTGCTCTGGAATTAGCTCTCTTTTAAGCCAAAACTGACCAAACCCCTTGGTGGGCCACAATCATACTATCACACAGTCCTGTCCAAGCACCTGAGTGGAAGTTCCAAAACCCTGGCTAGAAAGGCCACCCTAAGTAAACAATTGCACCATTGTACGTTGAACTCGTTTTTCAAGTGAAGTCTCTAAAAATCACATAGGAGCAGACTGGTAAAGAACATAATCAATAGCAAGAACATTTTCATAATTATGACTTCTGTATTTGGAAGAAATCTATAGCACTGTTCTTATTTTGCCAATTCACAGGAATCATGGAGTTTAGTGGTAGATATTGCAGTACCAGAAAACTCTCTGGTAGCATCTGTGAGGAGAGCAGTCTTACAAACATGGACATTCCACCAGAGTCAAAGAAGTTTGCACGAACAAGAGTTTATTACACTATTGAATGAAAAATGAACAGTGCTTCTCTGCAGAAGCCTCAGATGTTCCTTGGATTTCCTAATGTCAGTTTTGCAGACATTACCATGTTTTATGATTCTGCATCAGATATTAGTGATTTTATTACATTGTAATTGCACTATTTTCCCAAAAGTTTTACACACCTACTGTATCTATAGACATGACTTACTAAAATACTTAATTTATTAAGTAATGATTTGCTCTGTGGTAGACACTCTACTATGCATCAAAGTACATGATCATTGTCTACAGTGATAGATTGCTGGTGAAGACCTGGAAAATTATAGCAATGTGTCATAAAGGAAGTTGCATATAGTTAGGGAAGTAAATAGCAGGGAGTATCTAGGGAGATGAAAAAAAATTGGTGTTGAATTGATTCAGGACTTTTAAGTAGAACAGGGAGGAGCTTGGGTCTTTTTATAAGCTTTTTTAAATCGTACTTTAGATGAAAGTTTACAGAACAAATAGGTTCTCATTAAACAGTACACATTTTGTTTTATGACAATGGTTACCAACAGCATGACATGTCAACACTGTCCCTTCTCAACCTTGGGTTCCCTATTACCAGCTTTCCTGTCCCTTCCTGCCTTCTAGTCCTTGTCCCTGGACTGTTGTGCCCCATTAGTCTCATTGTTTTATGAGGCTGTCTAATCTTTGGCTGAATGTTGAACCTCGGGAGTGACTTCATTACTGAGCTAAAAGGGTGTCCAGGGGCCATACTCGGGATTTCTCCAGTCTCTGTCAGGCCAGTAAATCTGGTCTGTTTTTTGGGAGTTAGAATTTTGTTCTACATCAGCTCTGTCCGGGACCCTCTATTGTGATCCCAGTCAGAGCAGTCAGTGGTGGCAGCCAGGCACTGTCTAGTTGTACTGGACTCAGTCTGGTGGAGGCCATGGTAGTTGTGGTCCATTAGTCCTTTGGACTAATCTTTCCCATATATTTTGTTTTCTTCATTCTCCCTTGTTCCCGAAGTAGTGAGACCAGTAGAGTATCTTAGATGGCTGCTCACAGGCTTTTAAGACCCCAGACGCTGCTCACCAAGGTAGAATGTAGAACATTGTCTTTATAAACTGTCTTATGCCAATTGAGCTTAGATGTTCCTCGAGACCATGGTCTCTACAGCCCTCCACCCAGCAATTCAGTCCTTCAGGGAGTTTGGATGTGTCTATGGAGCTTCCATGACCTTTCCTTGTACAAGTTGGGCTGGCTTCCCCAGTATTATGTACTGTCTTACCCTTCACCAAAGTTACTACTTATCTATAGTCTATTTAGCATTTTCCCCCACCCCTCCCATCCCTCGTAACCAAGAAAGATTGTTTCTTTTTGTGTGTAAACTTTTTCCTGAGTTTTTACAATAGAGGTCTCATACGATATTTGTCCTTTTGTGATTGACTTATTATTTCACTCAGCATAATGTCCTCCAGTTTAATCCATGTTATGAGATGCTTCACAGATTCATCATTGTTCTTTATCCTTGCATAATACTCTATTGTGTGTATGTATCATAGTTTATCCATTCATCTGTTGATGGGCATCTAGGTTGTTCCCATCATTTTGCTATTGTGAACAATGCTGCCATGAACATAGGTGTGCATATGTCTATTCGAGTGACGACTCTTATTTCTCTAGGATATATTCCTAGGAGTGGGATTGCTTGATCTATGGTATTTCAATTTCTATCTTTCTAAGGAAGTGCCATATGCATTCCCACCAGCAGTGCATAAGAATGCCAATCTTCCCGCAGCCTCTCCAACTTCTGTTATTTCCAGGGTGCTTTACTTGTGCCAGTAATGCCGGGATGAGATGGCATCTCATTGTGGTATTAATTTGCATTTCTCTAATGGCTAGTGAACACGAGCATTTCCTCGTGTCTTTTAGAAGCTTGAATATATTCTTCGGTGAATTGTCTGTTCATTTCCTTTGCCCATTTTTTAATTGGATTATTTCTCTTTTTGTTGTAGAGGTGTTGGATTTTCCTGTAGATTTTAGAGATTAGACCTTTGTCTGACTTGAAATGTCCATAAATTTTTTGACAGTCTATAGGTTCTCTTTTTACTCTTTTGGTGAAGTCTTTTGATGAGCATAAGTGTTTAACTTTTATAAGATCCCAGTTATCTAGCTTGTCTTCTAGAGTTTGTGTGTTGTTGGTTATGGTTTGTATTCTGTTAATGCCATGAATTACAGGCTCTAGCGTTGATCCCACTTTTAATTCTATGAACTTTATAGTTTTTGGCTTTATATTTAGGTCTTTGATCCATTTTGAATTAGTTTTTGTGTATGGTGTGAAGTATGGGTTGTGTTTCATTTTTTTGCAGATGGACATCCAGTTTTGCCAGCACCATTTGTTAAAAAGATTATCTTTTCCCCATTTGATGGACTTTGGGCCGTTGTCAAAGATCAGGTGATGGTAGGTGGATGGTTTTACATCTGGGTTCTCAATTGTGTTGCATTCGTCATGTATCTGTTGTTGTACCAATACCAGGCTGTTTCGACTACCGTAGCTGTATAGCAGGTTCTGAGGTCAGGTAGTGAGTCCTCCTACTTTATTCTTCTTCTTCAATACTGCTTTACTTATCTGGGACTTCTTTCCTTTCCGTATAAAGTTAATGATTAGTTTTTCCATCTCTTTAAAGAATGTTGTTAGAATCAATGTAATCCATCACATAAATAAAAGACAACAACCACATGATCTTATCAATCAATGCCTTTACATTTGATGAAGTCCAACACCCATTCATGATAAAAACTCTCAACAAAATAGGAATAGAAGGGAAATTCCTCACCATAATTAAGGGCATTTCTACAAAGCCAACAGCCGACATCATCCTAAGTGGAGAGAGTTTGGAAGCATTCCCCTTGAGAACGGAAACCAGACACGGATGCCCTTTATCACCACTCTTATTCAACACTGTGCTGGAGGACCTAGCCAGAGCAGTTAGGCTAGAAAAAGAAATAAAGGACATCCAAATTGGTAGGGACAAAGTAAAAGTATCTCTATTTGCAGATGATATGATCTTATACACAGAAAACCCCAAAGAATCCACAAGAAAACTACTAGAACTAATAGAAGATTTCAGTAAAGTTTCAGGTTACAAGATAAACATACAAAAATCAGTTGGATTCCTTTATACCAACAAAGAGAACATTGAGGAGGAAATCACCTAATCAATACCATTTACAATAACCCCCAAGAAGATAAAATACTTAGGAATAAATCTAACCAGAGATGTAAAAGACCTGTACAAGGAAAATTACAAGACACAACTGGAAGAAAGCAAAAGAGACCTGCATAAGTTGAAAAACATACCTTGCTCATGGATAGGAAGACTCAACATTGTGAAAATATCAATTCTACACAAAGCGATCTACAGATACAGTGCAATCCCAATCCAAATTCCAATGGCATTTTTTGATGAGATGGAGAAACAAATCACCAACTTCATATGGAAAGGGAAGAGACCCTGGATAAGTAAAGCATTACTCAAGAAGAAGAACAAAGTGGGTGGCCTAACACCACCTGATTTTAGAACCTATTATAGCACCACAGTAGTCAAAATAGCCTGGTACTGTTATAACAACAGACACATAGGCCAATGGAACAGAATTTAGAATCCAGATGTAAATTCATCCACCTATGAGCAGCTGATATTTGACAAAAGCCCAAAGTCCGTTAAGTGGGGAAAAGGCAGTCTCTTTAAGAAATGGTGCTGGCATAACTGGATGTCCATATGCAAAAAAAACTGAAACAAGACCATACCTCACACCATGCACAAAAACTAACTCCAAATGGATCAAATACTTAAATATAAAATCAAAAACGATAAAGATCACAGAAGAAAAAATAGGGACAACGCTAGGAGCCCTAATACATGGCATGAACAGAATAGGAACCACAAGTAACAATGTACAAGCACCAGAAGAGAGACTAGATAACTGGGAGCTCCTAAAAATCAAACACTTATGCTCATCAAAAGACTTCACCAAAAGAGTAAAAAGACAAGCTACAGACTGGGAAAAAATT